>NW_021632483.1:0-62678 GCF_004799145.2 Neltuma alba | reverse complement strand
GTCGCCTTCGTTGACCATTATAATATGTGTTCGGAACATGTGCTTGGGGTCTTATGAATCCTAAGTGCGTGTAAGCCCAAGAATCTTTGTAGATCCAGGCACTTTGGTCCACTTTGCTAAGACCCATCCTCCTAGCTAGCAACTAAATGTAAGACTTTGTTTGGACCATCAAGGACTACGTGCGACTTTATTTTTTTTTTGGCCAAGACTACGTGCGATTCAACACACTATTCATTTTACCAAAAAAAAAAAAAAAAGAAGACACACACGCAAGGAGTCCTCAGAAGGTAGCTAGCTTGATTCACCTCTTTGGCTGGTCAACATCAATATAAGTGTTAAGCACGCAATAGCTAATTAAATGGATCTAAATACGACTACTATGTAACATTATTATCAATATTAAGAATCATTTACGCAAATAACAACAGATAATATTGCATAACATGAAAATTTCAAAATACTTGAAATGCAGGCTGAGAATAAAAAAAGCATTAAAAATAATAATATACACAAATAATTAACAACAATTGCACTGTAAAAATACAGATATAATTGATTTCAATAAGAATCAGCATTTCGACCATTCAGAGAATAATTTTGACTATTCATCCTCATTCATGAATCCAATCATCAATGCAATTAATCTAATTAGTATAGATACATAATTCGTAATATCTAAAAATGTACTATTTTACTCATTTTTTACTTTTCCTTTTACGCCTTTTCTTTTTTAACCTTGCCCCTTACCTTTCTCGAAATCCTTGGAGATCCCAAAATACCAATCATTACATACAATGCTCATATATAAAGTTAACATAAACCTTCTTGACAATAATGAGATTAGCACTTGACAAATTTCTCATCAAACTCACTTGAAGAATGGCGGATTTAAGCTCCACACCTCTTCTTTTCAAACCAAAATCTTCCTATGACTCCGAGCCTGAGAACCACCTTCCATCTTTGGGCTCGACAACCGAACACTGTTTAGAAGAATTCACTCTTTCCCAATTCCTCCAAGCACTTCTCGTCTCCTTCGCTTGGATCTTTGATGCCCAACAAACTTTCATCACTGTCTTCACCAACGCCCAACCAACACCGTCCTCCCCGCCAGCCACCGCGGCTCATACTCCCCCATCATCTCGGAGTGGAACTTAAATCCCGATGACCCCATACTTACAGGGCTCCTGGCCTCCTCCTTCTTCATCGGCTGCCTTGTCGGTGGGCTTGCCCTATCAACACTCGCTGATACGTCCCTGGGCCGCAAGAGCATACTCTTCTATTCGTGTCTCTCGATGTCTTTCTCTTCATTCTTCGCAGCCTTTTCTCCGAACCTTTGGGTTTATTCTTGTCTCAATTTTCTCTCTGGTTTCGGCAGGCCACCATATGTACCTCCTCCCTCGTCCTCGCCACTGAGTTCGTCGGAAAGCAGTGGCGTGGCCAGGTGGGTGTCATTGGATACTTCTGCTTCTTCTTCGGCTTCCTCTCACTCCCTGCGATTGCTTACTTAAACCGAAACTCCTCGTGGAGAAACCTCCACATATACTCATCCATTCCGACAATATTGTATTGCGTATTGGTAAAATTCTTTGTACGCGAGTCTCCTAGGTGGCTCCTCGTACGAGGAAGAAAAGAGGAAGCTGTCAATACACTACGATGCATCACACCATTGTCTCAAAACTCATTGGATTTAGCCGTCTCTAAAATGTCTCACCCTGAAGAAAGTTGGAACAGTAATATGAATATAAACTCGGAGCTGACGGTTTTGATGCAGAAGCAATGGGCTTCAAGGAGAATCTTAGCCATCATGTCATTGGGTTTTGGTATTGGCTTGGTTTATTTCGCTATGCCACTGGGTCTCGAAACGTTGTCGTCTAATCTGTATTTTAGCGTCACATTTAACGCATTATTAGCTGAGCTACCATCGTCGCTCTTAACCTTCATACTCAACGACAAATTCAATAGAAGAAGCGCTCTCTGGGTTTTTACAATCATAAGTGGGATTTTCAGCGTATTATCAGTTATGGAGTTAGGAAAGACATGGGAGAAGCTGCAGCTTGGATTTGAGTTGGTGTCGTTTTTCAACTCGTGTAATGCAGTGAATATGTATCTGTTATATACGACGGAGTTGTTTCCGACGTGTGTACGGAACTCGGCGTTGGCGATAGCGAGGCAGGCGACGGTGCTGGTGGGTGGGGCGGTTAGTCCGGTCCTTGTGGCGACTGGAAGGAGGCAGAAGTTTTGGTGCTGTGGGGTGATTCGTGATAAGGCTGAGTGTTGTGTTTGTAGTGTTCTTGCCCGAGACTAAAGGGAAAGCACTGTGTGATACAATGGAGGAGGAAGAAGAAGAAGAACAGAGAATCAGCTCTGGCATATATATTAGCTCAACTGCTGACTAAGTGTCGTTATTTATTGACCTATGATATATTGGGGGTATTTTTTGCCAGACATTATCTTGGTTTTTGGCATGTTGGAATTGTAATTTGTGTGTGTGTTCCGGCATACCAAGATCCTTAGAGATGCTGGCCCAAAAAAAATTCTTGGAGACTCCTATATATATGCACAATAAAGTGCTTAAGTGATGGGCATAAAATCTGAAACATTCAAATTAAAATTCAACACTCAAATTTAAGGAATGTTTAGATGAAAATCAGAACATAATTTGAAAAGTAATTTTATCATATGTAAGAACAGTTTTTGTCTCAATTTGCTTGATTTTAAAACTGTTTTTTTTGTTAACCCAAACACTAACATACTATGATTTTCTTTTTTATATTTTTTATAATCTAATATTTTAATTTGCATAGAATCTAAAACAAATATTATCTCTTAACCATCAGTTTTTAAAAAAAATTGATGAATACCTTAATTGGCATCCTTGTGATGAGCAAAACCCGTCCCTAGAAGTAACATTAGGACGATATACGTCGCGGCCCATTCTCGATATTTCTCAGAAGCACATGTGCCCGCTCCCAGCTGTCAAGAACCTGACGAGTTCGTCGCTTTGACTCATAATTAAAAGTAAATAATTTTTTAATGAAATAAAATCATATCAATCAACTAAAGTAAATTATAAAAATACGACATCTTTCCTTTTAAACTCAATTTAATTGATAAAAAGTAGAATAACATGGTAGAACATAGATTTACCAAGACTTAGTTTCCAAATCCCCTTAGTTATATCTTGCAATTTCCCCATTCCATTCTTCCAGACCCCCCTCCCCATCACCATCGGTTATAGTTACACCTATCTCCATCTCATCACCACCCTTTTCCATCATATCTGATCAATTCCTTTCCTCCGTTCTCTCCTTCCATCATCCTCTTCATCACCTCTAGAGTTCGAAGTGACCAATATGCCTAAGAGATCCCTGAGTCTCAGCGCAACATTGTTCTCCCCCATGTGCAGCTAGGCATTCAATTCCTTGATGATTTGATGAAGATATTCTAAGTTCCCCGTGCCTAATGGGAGTTTAAGTGTTCCTAATTTCAGCATCCACTCTTTATATATGTAGATATGTAGATGAGGATTATTACCGGTATGTATGCAATCTGAATATTGATACTCGTGTTAGATGTTGAAATTTTTGGATTGTTGATTGACGTATAGCACTATCTTTGATTTGCGCTATTTTGATTAGCACTCCTCTCTTGATTGAATGCCTAGGTCTCTATAGGTTTGGTTAAGAATACGAGATAAGCACTCTAGGCATCTCGAATAAACTAAAGGAATCTAGATTTCTAGGTGAATTTAGGTAGTTATTGGTGTTAGCTAGGGGAAGGTGCCTTCACTAGCTATATTGCTTAGTTAGGTAATTGAACTCAACACAAGTGTAACTACGAATATTAGTTATCATCAAGGAGGTCTTTTATCAGCCATTCCATTCTCACAAAATTGAAAAACCATAAAATTATATTAGCTTAGTCTAGATTAGCTGCTTTATCTCATCACACCTCATTCAGTTAATTTATATCATTCGGTTAATTTGTAATTATCACACTACAAAAAAACATGCTTTTAGCGACGGAATTTAGAGACGGAATTTTTTATTTAGCCACGGAATTAGCAACGGAAACGAATTAGCGACGGAACAAACTCCGTCGCTAATTCCGTTGCTAATCAGCTGTTTTTTTTGTAGTGTCACTTAGTTAGTTAAGAACTTAATAATTAGTTCCACATAAGAGATCGACTAGGTTAGTGCCATTGTAATACATTTAGTCTAGTTTTATTTGATAGTCCCCATGACATGGCTTGTCAAATCCTAATCAACCATTCACGTTAGCCAATAGGACCAAACAAGCAAAATTAACACCATTAAACTCAAAACAAATACTTAAACTGTACAAACCAACATTTTGAAGAGCTCAAAGTATACAAACCAAAATAAGTATACTGACACTAAAATCAGAACTCATCATGAAAAATGTTAGGACCTAGCTAAAGTGAGTTTAACCCTCAAAATTAATTATCAAGTTCGAGTTATGAGTAACGTTTTGTTTTTAAAACTAAAGAGACAAACACTAACAGTCAAAATTCAACCCGACTTTCTGTTTACAGGAGAATTTGCATACTGTTGGGTTATAAAACCATCCACTCAGTAAGTGTAAAAGTTTGTTGAAAGTGTTTTACTTTTGTTTGTTAGTTCTTTTAATTTCCTTTCATGTTTTTTGTCTGGATCAAATTCATTTGATTTTCTAAAATTAGTTTTGATTCCTAATCTAATTTCTGGTGCTGCCTCAACTATGGCTGAATTTTACTCCAATTGGACTCAACTATGAAAATATATGCATATATATAATTTTTTTTTTACTCATCAACAGTGGAAGGACCGATGCTTTAATTATCACATAAAGGCATATATAACAAACCTTGCTCACGCTCCCCAGATCATATTAGAACTCAAGTTCATCATATCAAACTCAGTTCTGGACGATGCAGGCTGATTCGCATTCCACGCCTCTTCTCTCCCAATCCAAATCCACTGATGAATCCAAATTTTCATCTTTGAGCTCCACAATCGAACTTCCCTTAGAAGAATTCAATCTCTCCTAATTCCTCCAAGTTCTTCTCTCCTCCTTCGCTTGGTTCTTTGATGCCCAACAAGCTTTTATCACCATCTTCGCCGACGCCACCCAAATCCCAGCATCATCCCCCGCCCGCCACGGTGGCGCATACTTTTCCATCATTTCAGAGTGGGACCTAAATCCCGATGACCCCATACTTACGGCCTCCCATCCTCCTCCTTCTTCATCGGCAGCCTCGTCGGCGGTTTTGCACTATCCACTCTCGCTGATACGTCCTTGGGCCGCAAGAACATGCTCTTCTATTCTTGTCTCTTCATGTCCCTCTCTTCATTGCTCGCCGCCTATTCTCCAAACCTTTGGGTCTATTCTTGTCTCAGGTTTCTCTTTGGTTTTGGTAGAGCCACCATCAGTACCTCCGCCCTCGTCCTCGCCTGCGAGCTCGTCGGAAAGCGGTGGCGAGGCCAGGTGGGTGTCATGGGATTCTTGTGCTTCACTCTTGGCTTCCTCTCACTCCCGGCCATGGCATACTTAAACCGAAACTCCTCATGGAGAAACCTCTATAAATTCACATCCATCCCAACAATATTATACTGTGTGTTAGTAAAACTCCTCATACACGAATCTCCTAGGTGGCTCCTGTTACGAGGAAGGAAAGAGGAAGCCATCGATACACTAAGATGCATCACATCGATATCTCAAAGCTCATTGAATTTAGCCGTTTCTGAAGTGCCTGTAACTGAGGAAAGTTTGGATGATAATATGGATTCATACTCGGCTCCGAAGGTTTTGATGCAGAAGCAATAGGCTTCAAGAAGGATCTTAGCTGTTATGTTGCTGGGTTTTGGTATTGGCGCGGTATATTACAGGATGCCACTGGGTCTTGGAACGCTGTCGTTTGATCTGTATTTGAGTGTGACGTTCAATGCTTTATCTGAGCTACCATTCGTCTCTTTTAACCTTCGTATTGATTGGCAAGTTCAACAGAAGGAGTGCTATTTGGGTATTCACCATCATGAGCGGGATTTTAAGTCTCTTATCAGTGGAGTTAGGGAAGACATGGATGAAGTTGGAAATTGGGTTTGAGTTGGTGTCGTTTTTCAGCGCTTGCACTGCGTTTGATATATACTCGTTATATACGACGGAGCTGTTCCCGACTTGCGTGCGGAACTCAGTGTTGGCGATGGGTAGGCAGGCGGTGGTGATGGGCGCGGCAGTTGCAGTTAGTCCGGTGCTGGTTGCGGCGGGGAGGAGGCAGAGATTTTGGTGCTTTGGGGTGTTGGGATTGATGATATGGTTGAGTGGATTGTTTGTAGTGTTCTTACCAGAGACAAAAGGGAGAGCACTGTGTGATACAATGGAGGAGGAGGAAGAAGGCAAACACAGACTCAGTTCTGACATATTGGCATAAATCTCAATTAATGAAACATTTGAAGTCGCTACCCAGGGGGTAAAAAAAAAAAAAGCTTTACGTTGTAATTAGGTGGTAGCTCTATGTTGATTTGGTGTCTGTTTCCTGCTAAAAAAATATCTGGTAATCTACGTGTTCTGATGAAATTGAACTGTGTATGGTAGTGTGGAAAAATAGTAATGAAGCAAGATGAGAAGAAAGGCTTTAAAGGAATATGGTTTAATAAGTTTGATGGGTCTACTATAATCTTTTTTTCATAAAACAGTTGTTGAGTGAGAAAATAACAAATAAGAAGAAATAAAATATAATATTCCAAATCAAGTACTTAAGAGTTGGAAATGACAAATAAGAAAGTACTACCTCCGGTCCTTAATATAAGACCCTGTTTGACTTTTATGTTGGTCTTAAATATAAGACACCAATCCACTTTGTCTCTCATATTTATATATATATATTGAAGTAGCCCTTCTAACAATGATAGTTCTACTCAATACACTTGATTAGCAAAGATATTTTAGGAAAGACAACACCTATTTAGGACAAATAACTAATTCAACTTACTTCTTTAATCTCCTCAAATTAGTCAACTGACTCTTATAATTAGGACCGGAGGTAGTAGTGTCTGATATGATATTTTGTACTTGTAGTTAAATAACTAAAATGTCCTCATATCAAAAATTTTATTAACAAATTCTAAACTGGCAATAATAAGTATTGAATAACAAATAATAAGAATAATGTATTGATAATGAAAAGTTATTTATCAATAAATTATTAACTAGTAATGACATGTTTGAACAGCTAATGATAAGAAATGTGTTGACAATGACAAGTTTGATAGCTTTTCTTTTCAAATCCAATATAAGGGCATTTTAGTCATTTAACTATATTTGCAAGATATATACTAGATGAGATGTCACTTCTTTCTCTGTCATTATCAACTCTTAGATGCCTGAATTGAGAAATTATAATTTCAGAATTCTTTTTCTAAAATTTTTCCTTGTTGAATTGTCTATTACATTAATTTTTTTATAAAAATGTTATTAAATTATAGGTGAAAAGAGATAAGTAGGAGAAAAAACAACCTAAAAAAAATACCTCTTGAATTTTAAAATTTCAAAGCAGAATTGGGAGTAGAGGTTGTGTTTGAAAACTCAGAAAAGCACGTAAAAAAAACTTTCACGCAAGTCAAAACAAAACTCACCTCGCATATTTGTCAAACTCCATAAAATTAGTTTTAAAAAGCTAATTCTAACACTCTCAATTGTATCAAGATATAGTTGAGAAACTACTAAATTATAAAAAAGTTAAGACTAAAAGATTAATTTTCTCAGATATTTATTATATCATTTAAAAAGAAGCTTAGAAAATTTAAAAATGTATTTAATGGTTTTGAAAAATGAAGAATAGATCACTTTGTTTTTAATCGAGTTTATATAAAAAGCGCATAATTTACTGAAAAAATTATCAATTTGCATAACCAGTAAGCCCATTGATTTTAACACCCACTGAATTGAAGTATTAAAACGCCAAATCATTGTTTGGTAGAGAAAGTACTAAAACTAGCGCGTCGCCAGTTTCCCTTGTGAAACTGAAGCCAACCTCAGCCAATTGTTTTTTAATTATTATGATAAATCATCACTTAGTCATATTTATCAACAATGCCTCCCACTACTTTGGACAATCAAATCAATACCAATCAATCAATATAAATTATCAAATATGTAGAAAAATTACACTATTCTTAAATCATGAATAACATAATTATCTTTTAACTATAACTTTCGAGTTATACTATTTTATATTCTTCTTGCAAGATTCAAATTTTTAAATCGGTTTAATTGTTTCTATAAGATACATCTTGAGGTTGTTTGAACATTAATTACTTTATCACTTATCCTCTTATAAATAGGGGCATATCAGGGAAAAATATTTTTTTACATATTTAATGCTTTTAACTAATGTTAATAATTTCATTATTACCATAAAATTTCATTATCTGAATCTTATAGAAAAGAATTGGAGGGAGTATAGTAGCGTGACTTCTTGTACTATGTTTTGCCAAGGAGTGAACTGTTTCATGTTATAATTTGATATATCAAGAAGGAAAATTCGAAATAAAAATTTGATTAGTGGCTTCACCATTACAAGTTTACAACATAACAAGAGTAATAATTATAACGTTTAAAAATATGTTAAATTATATAAAATTTTCCTAAATTTAAAACCACATGCAAATTTTTTTTAATTTTTAAAACTTAAAGTCTATTTAAATGGGGCAACGGTTTGGTTGGTGATCGTATTCACGAAAACGGCTGTTTTGTTTATATGATTGCATACGGGACCCTTAGATTCCTCTTTCACATGTTATTAGTTCAATTTGGGCTTCTCCACGTAAGTGCGTAACAGCAAGAATAATTACCAATTATAGCATAAACCATTGCTTTATTGAGAGGTTAGATCTAGTAGAAAGGATCAGTCTTTTATAACGTAATAAATTAAAATTTGTTTGTTTTGACTCACAGTAATTTAAATAGAATTGTTTCTAATAAAAAGATATCTATATGCAAGAAAAAAATATTTTGTCCCCAATTGGGAGTTTTATACGAAGGGTATTGTTTTTTAGCGACACGTCATGTTGCCATGGATTAAGGCTACAGACTGTACGACGCGGTCCAATTTGTAGCCATTTGTGCAATTTGCAAATATATTGTGGTTTCAATAGTATATTATAATTTCAAAAACAGCCAAAATTGACTCAATTATATATATATATATATATATATATTGTATCATACAGGGCATCTTTTATTTCCAGTAAAGCGATAACTTTAGCTGCTGGTGCTGATTCAGCATTGTATTGTGGGCAGTATGTTGCCACTAAAAATATAAAAAAAAAAAAATTATAGGTAAAATTGTGCCACTCAATATACTGCGATGTTGGATACACTCGAGAATCAAGATTGAGAGCAAAACTGTACTTTTACCCAAAAATATAATATAAAGAAAAAGAAGTGTTTTTTTTAATAAAAAAAGAAAAGAAACTGGGATGAAGGAGCCGAGCAATGGTCTTGCATTTTGCTTAAAAAAAAAAAAAATCAGAACGAGAAGAAGTGGTTTTATTATTTTTCTGGATCTAAAATTATCTGGAAAATTATATTTAATTATTTGCAGGATACCCATGTGGATCACAATTGAACTTGGAACTAGCCAACTGGAAGCTACTGTAAAAGTTTTTTTCTTTTCCAAATAATAAATTGACTCAGACCTTGAGTCATTCACCTTTTGCCATGCATAGACCCACATCCATGTATAATACCATTTCTGATTTAAAAACTATTTTTTCACTATTTTTTGCCAACGCATTTTTTGCACTATTTCGGGCCGGCCTAATATAAAAATAAAAATATTATTTTCACCTTTTCAAATCACATCAAACTTAGTTTTAAATCACACGATTGTTTTTAGTCAATTTGTCCTTATTCGCGTTTCTCGATCGCTCCAAGCCTTTCAAAATCTCAGTAGGGCCCTTAGCCCAAAGGAAAACTCTGCGGAGGCTTCCAATCATTCATTTAAACTTTTTATTTGTGGTTAAAAGTCTACTCATGGTATTTTAATTTTACATAAAATTTTATTCTAATTTTTGTAATTTTACAAAATAAATTTTTAGTCCTCTGGTCAGTAATCCAAAAACTATTAATAAAAAAAAATGGTATCAAACTCTTAAATATTAATAAAATATTATTAAATTTTAACATATTAAGTTTAATTTTTAAAATAATTATAATTGTTATAAAAAATCATATTAAAAACTTAAAATTTTAAGACTAAAGGATTGAAAATGTGTTTTTTAAAATTAATAGCTCAAAATTTAGTTTTTATTTATTTATTTTTTAAAAAAATGTCATGTTTGCGTACTGGAATGCATATATAAGCAGCGTTATATTATTTAGACCTCTCAGTCTCAGATCAGAAGTTCCTCGAGGTCACATCGAGATTAATGGCGGATTTAGATTCCACACCTCTTCTCTCCCAATCCAGATCCACCGATGAATCTGAACTTCCACGGCCAGCAGAGAGCCGCCTTCCATCTCTAGGATCCACAATCGAACGTTGCTTATCAGAATTCAATCTCTCCCAGTTCCTCCAAGCCCTTCTCGTCTCCTTCGCTTGGATCTTCGATGCCCAACAAACTTTCATCACCGTCTTCACCGATGCCCAACCCCCACCGTCATCCCCAGCCCGCCACGGCGGCTCGTCTTACTCCTCCATCATCTTGGAGTGGGGCTTAAATCCAGAGGACCCCATACTTACGGGCCTCCCGGCCTCCTCCTTCTTCATGGGCTGCCTCATCGGCGGGCTTGCCCTGTCTACTCTCGCTGATACGTCCTTGGGCCGCAAGAACATGCTCTTCTATTCTTGTCTTGTGATGTCTCTCTCTTCATTCTTCGCCTCCTTTTCTCCCAACCTTTGGGTCTATTCTTGTCTCAAGTTCCTCTCTGGTTTTGGCAGAGCCACCATAGTTACCTCTGCCCTCGTCCTCGCCACTGAGGTCGTCGGAAACCGGTGGCGCGGCCAGGTGGGTGTCATGGGATTCTTCTGCTTCACTTTCGGCTTCCTCTCACTCCCGGCCATGGCATACTTAAACCGAAACTCCTCGTGGAGAAACCTCTATAAATACACATCCATCCCAACAATATTCTATTCTGTGTTAGTAAAATTCCTCGTACGGGAATCCCCTAGGTGGCTCCTCGTACGAGGAATGAAAGCGGAAGCTGTAAATACACTACGATGCATCGCATCAATATCTCAAAGCTCATTAAATTTAGCCGTTTCTAAAGTGTCTGAGACAGAGGAAAGTTCAAATGACAGTATGGATTTATACTCGGCACTGAAGGCTTTGATGCAGAGAAAGTGGGCTTCAAGAAGGATCTTGGCTGTTATGGTGATGGGTTTTGGTATTGGGGTTGTTTATTATGGGATGCCACTGGGTCTCGGAACGCTGTCGTTTGATCTGTATCTGAGTGTGACGTTCAACGCTTTATCTGAGCTCCCATCTTCTCTGTTAACCTTCATATTGATAGGCAAGTTCAACAGAAGAAGTGCTATTTGGGTATTCACCATCATGAGTGGGATTTTCAGTCTCTTATCGGTGACGGAGTTTGGGAAAACATGGATGAAGCTGGAAATTGGATTTGAGTCGGTGTCGTTTTTCTGTGCTTGCACTGCCTTTAATATATACTTATTATATACGACGGAGCTATTCCCGACATGCGTACGGAACTCGGCGTTGGCGATGGCTCGGCAGGCGGTGGTGCTGGGTGGTGCGGTGAGTCCGGTGCTGGTTGCAGCGGGGAGGAGGCAGAGATTCTGGTGCTACGGGGTGTTTGGAATTGTGATAGGGCTGAGTGGTGTGTTCGTAGTGCTTTTGCCAGAGACGAAAGGCAGAGCACTGTGTGATACAATGGAGGAGGAGGAAGGGGGCGAACAGAGAATCAGCTCAGACATGTTGGCTTAAATCTTAATTATATTAATAAAAAAACACTTGAATTGAAGTTGGTATCCAGAGAAAAAAGAAAACGCTTTTTTAAGTTGTGACGTGGTATATCTCTAGTGGTGATATTGGTGTCTCTTTTCTGCTTAAAAGTGTATATATCTGGTGGATCCGATCCGTTATACTAGTATCTGTTAATTATTTATTTTTTTCATTTTTGGCGAATCACGTTGTGGCAAAATCAGTGTGATCCATGGGAGGGCTTTGGTGCCTATTGCTACACTGTTCACTCTTCCCGATGCGGCACCCTGATTTATTTTCAGTGATAATTTATAAAATATAAAGTAAATATGTGAAAACTAAAAATAGTTTTAATGAAACTAAACAGTATAAAGCAATTATCATTTTTTATACTAAAACTTGTTGTATGCTCCTCAGTTGTAAATGAATTTAGGATAATTAAATCCTTGTTTTGAGGATTTATTGTAATTCTCTCTATATTTAAAAGTTAATCCCAAACACTATTCTCTAGAAGGAACTTAAAATAGATGGGGACCACAAGATAAGGGTAAACACAGGCTACACTTTACTCTTAACAAACTAGGCCTGTCTGATAACAAACCCATTTGAGCCTGACTTGTAGTGTTTCATAGGCTTTATTTTTAGTCTAAGTATGGTTTGTACAAAGGCAAGGCCCAGCCTGAACCTGTTAAAAAAAAAACCTATAATTTTAAATTTTCAAAACACATAACAAAAAATACATGAATTAATGAAAAAAATACATATTACATAATAATTATTTTTTCATATTATTTTTATTTAAATTTTAATGCCATAAGTATTATTTTAAAGCTTAATTACAATTAATATTATTAAAAATATGTTTATAATTATATATTAAAATTTAAAAAAAATTAGATATAAATACAAAATTAAAATTAAAATAATGAAACAAATAAACATATCAAATCAGACTTGACGAGTTTAATAAACTTTTCAAAACGTTTAGACCTAACCTATTAAACTAAATATGTTTTTAAAATAGCATAAACATATTTGGGAAAAAGACAGAAAAATGCACCTCTAACTCCAAAAGCCCAGAAACGTCCGCTCAATTCCACAAATCCCATTTTGGTACCATGAGACCAAATTGGGATTATTATGTGAAAGGAAAAGACCACATTGCCCTTTATTTTAAATATTATTTTAAAATATCACAGCCCCTAATGGCCGGCCGGTCACCGGACCTCCGGCAGCGGCGGTCACCGGAGCTCCGGCGACCAGCCGACAATTGGTCACCGGAGCTCCGGCGGTCGGATTTTTTTTTTTTTTGAAAATTTTTACAACTTCAATATAACGGTTAACAACTTTTGTAATGCTATTCACAACTTCAGTATAGCAATTAACAACAGCTTTTCTGGAAAATTCAACAAACTCCGGCGACCTGAAACAATTATTTTGAAAAATTTTACAACTCCAATATAACCGTTAACAACTTTTGTAATGCCATTCAACAACTTCAGTATAGCAATTAACAACAGCTTTTCTGGGAAATTTAACAAACTCCGGCGACCGGAAACATTATTTTGAAAATTTTTACAACTCCATATAACCGTTAACAACTTTTGTAATGCCATTCACAACTTCAGTATAGCAATTAACAACAGCTTTTCTGGGAAATTTAACAACTCCGGCGACCGGAAACAATTATTTTGAAAATTTTTACAACTTCAATATAACCGTTAACAAACTTTTGTAATGCCATTCACAACTTCAATATAGCAATTAACAACAGCTTTTCTGGGAAATTCAACAAACTCCGACGACCGGAAACAATTTTTTTGAAAATTTTTACAACTTCAGTATAGCGGTTAACAACTTTTGTAATCCTATTAACAACTTCAGTATAGCGGTTAATAACTTCAGTATAGCGGTGAAAAAACTTGTTGTTAACCGCTATATTGAAGTTGTTAATAGGGTTACAAAAGTTGTTAACCGCTATACTGAAGTTGTAAAAAATTTCAAAAAAATTGTTTCCGGTCGCCGGAGTTTGTTGAATTTCCATAAAAGTTGTTGTTAATTACTATATTGAAGTTGTTGAATGGCATTACAAAAGTTGTTAACGGTTATATTGGAGTTGTAAAAATTTTCAACTTCAGTATAACGTTCACAATTACGTTTTTTTGAAAATTTTACAACTCTATATAACGGTTAACAACTTTGATATAGCAGTTAACAACAAGTTTTAAATTCAAAAAGTGACATTTTTATAACTTCAGTAATGCTTTAACAAACTCAAAAACCTGTTGTTAACCGTTATATGAAGTTGTTAATAGGGTTACAAAAGTTGTTAACCGTTATACTGAAGTTGTAAAAAAATTTCAAAAAAATTGTTTCCGGTCACCGGAGTTTGTTGAATTCCCAGAAAAGCTGTTGTTAATTGCTATATTGAAGTTGTGAATGGCATTACAAAAGTTGTTAACGGTTATATTGGAGTTGTAAAAATTTTCAACTTCAGTATAACGTTCTCGCATTACGTTTTTTTGAAAATTTTTACAACTCTAATATAACGGTTAACAACTTTGATATAACAGTTACAACAAGTTTTTAAATTCAAAAGGTGACATTTTTATAACTTCAGTAATGCCTTTAACAAACTCAAAAACCTGTTGTTAACCGCTATAGACTGAAATTGTTAATAGGGTTACAAAAGTTGTTAACCGCTATATTGAAGTTGTAAAAATTTTCAAAAAAATTATTCCGGTTGCCGGAGTTTGTTGAATTTCCTAGAAAACTTGTTGTTAATTGCTATATTGAAGTTGTTTAATAGCATTATAAAAGTTGTTAACCCGTTATATTGGAGTTGTAAAAATTTTCAACTTCAGTATAACGTTAACAATTACGTTTTTTTGAAAATTTTTACAACTCCAATATAACGGTTAACAATTTTGATATAGCAGTTAACAACAAGTTTTTCGAAAAATTCAAAAAGTGGCTTTTTTATAACTTCAGTAATGCCTTTAACAAACTCAAAACCTGTTGTTAATCACTATACTGAAGTTGTCATAAGCTTACAAAAGTTGTTAACCGTTATATTGAAGTTGTAAAAATTTTCAAAAAATTGTTTTCCGGTCGCTTGAGTTTGTGTTGTTAACCGCTATTACTGAAGTTGTTAATAGGATTACAAAAGTGTTAACCGCTATACTGAAGTTGTAAAAATTTTCAAAAAAATTATTTCTGGTCGCCGGGGAGTTTGTTGAATTTCCCAGAAAAGCTGTTGTTAATTGTTATATTGAAGTTGTGAATGACATTACAAAGTTGTTAACGGTATATTGAAGTTGTAAAAATTTTCAAAATAATTGTTTCCGGTCACCGGGTTTGTTGAATTTTCCAGAAAAGCTGTTGTTTAATTGCTATACTGAAGTTGTGAATAGCATTACAAAAGTTGTTAACCGTTATATTGAAGTTGTAAAAATTTTCAAAAAAAAAAATCCGACCGCCGGAGCTCCGGTGACCAATTGTCGGCTGGTCGCCGGAGTTCGGAGTTCCGGTGACCGCCGCTGCCGAGGTCCGGTGACCGGCCGACCAGTAGGGGCTGTAATATTTTAAAAATAATATTTAAAATGAAGGGCAATGTGGTCCTTTTCCTTTTACAAATAATCCCAATTTGGTCTCATGGTACCAAAATGGGATTTGTGGAATTGGGGCGGACGTTTCTGGGCTTTTGGAGTTGGAGGTGCATTTTTCTGTCTTTTTCCCAACATATTTCTATTTTAAAAAACAGGTCACGTTAGACTAGATTAAAAGTAATTTTTTAAAATCGAGATAAAGTTTTTTCTAAAATTATGGTTTATATTTATCTAAACATCCCAAAATATAAACCAGGTTCTTGACAAGCTGTCTCGCACCTTATAGTAACGGTATAGAGATGAATGAAGAGGAAGCTGTCAGTACGTCACGACGCCTCATATGATCACATCAATCTAAAGGACATTGAATTTGACCGGCTCTCTAAACTATCTGTATCTGATATAATTTACACGTGGTACTGAAGATTATTATTATTTATAATACAATATAATAATGCACAAATATTGTTTCCGTTTTTAATATAAGAATTAATTAATTAATTTAAATAGATTAAAAATATTAATTAAATTAGTTTATATAATCTTTTTAAATTAAAAAAACATTTTAAATATCTTTCTTAATTTTTTTTCCTACTTAATTATGTAGGAGGAAAAATATCAATATGGTCAATTTGAAAAAAAATTGATAAAAATATGAAATAGATTTTATATATAGGACTAATATCAATCTCTAATTAATTCTCTAATTAGTTCTTGCATTAAGAGTATGAAGAATGTTAATACCTTACTCAAACTTAATAGTTAAAACGTCGTTTAAATGCGGCAGATTAGCCGGGAACTACGGATCGGCTGGCGCTGAAGATTGGTCTTCAAGAAGAATCTTAGCCATAATGTCAGCGAATTGTAGTATTGGCGTGGTTTATTTCATTTTGGAAGATGCCATTGCCAAACATTGTCGTTTAACGGTTTAACCTCTATTTTAAATCTAAATCATTGGATAAGAATAATGAGACAATATAAATCCATATGATGTTATAATTTAGTTTAGCTAACGTGAATAATAATAAAAATCAAAAAAAATTTATGACAAATTTAATACTTATAACTATTTTTATTAGCACCTATAAATTAGTATAAAGATTTTTTTCAGTAAAAAATTATAAATTTTTTATGTATCTGGGATGAGTTGGGAGTGTTGGGAGAGAAAGTAGTACTTAAAACAAAGGCGATGCCTGAACTAGGTCATTACATACTCGAGTTAAAATTTGAACCTACACGTGCATCAAGTTATTTGATAGAGTGATTTTATCATAGAATGAAAAAACCTAAGAGATGAGTGATAGAGAGAACGAAACCTTCCGCCATGCCGGCGTTGTTGAAGGAACATGATGCCTTGAATCATAGTTGGAAGAAAGTAAGAGGGGGAGAGACTAACTTCTCAAACGATCGAGTTCTGGTCCCTAGGCTTAAGGAATGGATGAAGGAGGATATTCAAATGAACACTGTGATGGGAAACGAGTGGAGAAGTTTGAGTGATACAAATAATATTCGACTCATGAGAAGGGAAGGGGGATTGAGTCTGTTGCCGGTCAGAACAAGGAGCAAATGGAAGCTAATATGAAATGAAAATCCTTCAAAGAAGCGGTCACGAAAAACAACAACGGTGGAGGAAGAAGAGGAGGACTAGTAGAGTGAGGGCAGATAGAGGGAGAGAATCTCGGTTACCATGATGGCAGATGGCCCTAATATGATTATACCACTTAAGGAAAAAGAAGACTAGCCTCGAGATGGAGGAATGCTGTAATGTCAAGTTGTTGGGCAAAATGATCAACCCAGATTATTTTGAATCCAAACTTCAGCAGTTGTGGGCGAAATAGGGCAACATGGAGTCTATTGACATGGGATCTGGTTTCTTTGTGGTTTAATTTTCTAACATTTCATATTACGAACAGGCTCTCATAGGTGGCCCGTAGCTTCTGTATGATCATTACATAGCTGTCCAACCGTGGAAGCTGGACTTCAACCCGAATATGTGATCCTCAAGGAGGGTTCATCGACTTGTTACATGGAAACCTGCATTGTGGGGTATGTCAAGTTCAATGTCAATGGTTCCTACGTTCCTACTACGAATATGTCTGTGTGGTGGTCTAGCTTGTAACCATAATGGAGAAGTCTTATCTGGTTTTCTCTTCAACATCAGAAGAGGTAGTAGCTTCCAAGCTGAGGTCTAGGCCGTTATGATAGGCTTGCGTGGAGCCTGGGAAATGCAATGGAAGAAGGTGGTGGTGGAAACTGATTGCTTGGAAGTGGTCGAAACTATTATTAATGGCTGGAGTGAGGACCACCCTGATAACAACCTCCTTATGGGGATTTGTGATTGGTTAGAGAAGGACTGGGAAGCTAGTATTGAGTGGTGTCACCGAGAAGTCAACCAAGCCGCGAATTGCCCGGCGAAGATAGCTTTGAAGGTCGCTGAAGGACTCATCTGCTTAGTTCCCTCCAGATTTTTTGCAAAATAATCTGCATGCTGATGCAAACACTTGTTGAAGCGTTGTGCCTTCTTTCCATAAAAAACAAAGGCGGTGCCAATTTCCAATGTGAAGTTCAACCAAGAATCTGAGATAACACCCTCGGATGCTTGTTTTGTCTATTTTTTTCCTTTTGAGAAAATTGCTTTGTCTACTTTTATTTTTCCTTTTTTATTTAGTTCGCTGTTTTTTTTAATAATGTGATAATTTAAATTAAATGCTTCAAATCACATGTTGGCAGAAAACCATACTTGCTGGCCGAAAAAAATTATTGAGTTATACTCATCTAGTCTATTTATAATATAAGGAGAGTTTTTTTTCTAAATCTTTAATGTAGTTATCTCGTTAAATTTATTATATAAATAAATAAATTTTATCTCTAATTCTGTAAACTGTCATTTGTTTTGAAAAGTACATATATATATGTATTAAACGAAGATAAAATTTAAAAATTATTAAATTTTACGATAGAATTAATAAGATTTAAATTTTTTGTTTCAATAAAATATATTGGAAGCGTCCCATAAATTTAGAAAGTTATTCACTTATTATTATTTTTAATTTTATTTTTATTCCAAATTACTAAGAGGGGATTTAATTAATTCTAATTCACTATTTCTTCATTCATTGCTCTTTGAATGCCACCTGTTTTCCACTCTCTTTAATACAAATAAAGTTAAGAGCATTTAAATTTCAAGACAAACTTAACAAGTTAACTACTCCATATTAATTATGATGAGATATCTTAGTTGAAGATCATTTATAATAAGTAATCAATGGATGTACTCCTCTAGTCTTATTTATAGGGCACAGAGAGATAAGATAATTTTTGGTCATATTTATAGGGTATTGAGAGAAATTTTTTGTATAGATGTACAATTTTATCTTTTATTTATTATTGTGTTGACTTTGTTTACATGAGATATAACATATATTAAATAAGAATAAAGTTAGAAAGTTACTAAATTTTAAATGAGAGTTAATGAAGTTTAAGATTTTTCTTGGTGTGTGTGGAATATGCTAAAAGTGCTTTATAAATAGGACCAGATGATTATTGTTTATTATTAATAAGCTACGGACCGTACAATGTGGGTCCAATTTGCAGCCATTTGCGCAATTTGCAAATACTATTTGGTGTCAATATTAAATTATAATTTTAAAAAACAATCTAAAATTGACAACTACATATAATAATGTATCATGCATATATAATATCTTTTATCTTCAAGAAAAGCATCTCCTTTCCGATAACTATACCTGTTGATGCTGATTCAGCAATGAAGTCTTTTTTTTTTTTGTAATGAAATTTAATTTTACTTTTTGTTTGCAGTTTCGCCTTCAGTCTGATCAAATAAGTTATTACGTAACAGTACATATCTTTAAAATATTATTAAGAAAATTAATAAAATACAGGTCAACTTAGCTTATTAAATCATTTTTCAGATGCCCATAATCAAATTGATTTACCTTGCTCCATGAAAAATTCTTGTTCATCAATTTAATGAAAATGAAAAATGTTTAAGGAAAACAACATTTTTAATAAAACTCTGCAAAACTTTAAACAATGCCCGTAAAATTTGTCATTATCTTTAAGAAAAAAACAACCTCTCATCAAAAGTAGTTATTCAAATTGTTCTTATTATTAAATTAATTATTAAAAGCAACTAGTGAATCCTTAAACAAAAATATTTTTTTAAAAAATTCATATTAATCATGGACAAAACTTAGGACATTACATCCATTCCATCCAGTTCTCCAGTTAACACGTGCCACTTGGATTCATTAAACACCTCATCATTTAACACTGTTTCTCTTCCTCATCGCGGTCAACCAGTGGCAACCCCAAATCGCCTGCCCTTAATAAGGGGTGTTTGACAACCTCCAAACTATCAGAAACACTTTTTTGTAAAACGAAACAAATTCTTCCATATATTAATTTCGTAACCGTAAAAACACTTCTGAAACTATAGTTTGATTTCTATTCAAATACTCTCTAAATTCTTTGACATAAGATGGTGTTTCATGAGCCACTGACACCTCCATTTTCATTCATGAGTTACTTACAAATCAAATTAAAAAAGTGTGGTTCACTACCTTTTTGGTACAATACAGTGCTTCGCTTCTCTATGTTAACAAATCCAAAGTGGGTGGCTGGAATAAATCTCTTGCTTGCTTTTATTTTTAAATTCATCAACAGTTTATGCCAAGACAGCAATCAAGATTCTCATTCTATGAGCAAAACTCCTCGTTACATTAACAAAGTTTAAAACAAGATTGACAGCTACAGTGTTTGCCGTCGATGTTGCCGTGACCCTCTTATGTTGTGTTTGCCATCGAAGCACACAGGAATCAACAAAAACAATGGAGGCGTGATGGGCAAATGCGGCGGTGATAATGATGGGATTATTTGGCGAGGGTTTGGCCTTCCATCACCTGCTTCCTCGTCAAACAATCTCCATCCCACATTCCAAAAACAGAGCTCCCTCCCCATCTCCGTTCACAAGTGGCGATCGTGAAGAGATGACGACGGCCAGGGAAAATGATGCACAATTTGGGCTAGTGATTCCTTTTTATTAGCAGGAAATTTATTCATTTTGATAGTTGAAGAAGACGAGTGATTAGGGATTGCAACTGGTTGATGGCGATGAGGTAAAGAAACAGTGTTAAGTGATGAGGTGTTTAATGAATCCACGTTGCACATGTTAATTGGAGAACTGGATGAACTGTATATAAGACTTGTTTGAAATAGCTTGGAAGTAACTTTTCAATCGTAATTTACGAAATACAAAGTAAATATGTAAAAAAAATTTTATCTTTACTTACGTGAAACGTACGTATAAGTAATTTTAATTGTAATAACAAACAAGGTCATAATGTAGCGGATGTAAGTTTTGTCCTAATATATTTATTGAATCCAACTAATTTTAATTAATTAATTATTTTTTGCCAAACAACTAGTTTTAATTTATTTGTTAGTATTGATAAATTAATTATTCAGTATACATGGACCCCATTACCTAATAAGTTTAAATGAAAACGTCATTATTTTGCCCTTCTTCTTTTTTGCCATTTATTTTTCCCTTCTATACAATTGAACTTTATAAGTAATTGATTCATTATAATTAATATAGCACTGACTTTTGTTAAGAACATATTTGAAACTCTAAAAATTCTTTACCTATTTAAATATTATAACCATCTTGACGTATATAGTTAAACTAAGTTGGCAAAAAAATTATATATTGTAATCTTTGTAGTATAAATTAAATTTTGTGTATAAAAAAGCGACTATAAATTATGTTTACTTCATACTACAAATGTTAAAAATTAAATTGCAATAATTTACTTAGGAATTAAAAAGGCAACTTTTAACTTGTGCTGATATGAGTTGGGATAAAATACTCATTATTTTAACCTCACATTTTGAACCATACAGTCTTTTGCTCTGTTAAAAAATAATTAAGTATTATTTATTTACTCACATTCTATATAAATTTCTGGCGGAAATTTAATTTTATCATAGTCAGGTGTATTTCTTTTGCAAATCTCTTTTATTATTATAAAACTTCTAAGTTTTAACAATGCACCTTGCGAGATCCAATTTTCATCACTGTCTTTACTGACGCCCAACCCCCACCGTCCTCCCCCCGCCCACCACGGCGGCTTGTCTTACTATTCCATCATCTCGGAGTGGAACTTAAATCTTGAGGACGACCCCATGCTTACGGGTCTTCCATCCTCCTCCTTCTTGATCGGCAGCCTTGTCGGCGGTTTTGCCCTATCCACTCTTGCTGATACGCCCTTGGGCCCCAAGAACATGCTCTTCTATTCTTGTCTCTTCATTGCTCGCAGCATATTCTCCAAACCTTTGGGTTTATTCTTGTCTCAGCTTTCTCTCCGGTTTTGGTAGGGCCACCATCAATGCCTCCACCCTCGTCCTTACCTATGAGCTTGTCGGAAAGCAATGGCGAGGCCAGGTGGGTGTCATGGGATTCTAGTGCTTCACTCTTGGCTTCCTCTCACTCCCGGCCATAATCTTTTTTTAATGAGTTTGATGGGTCAACTATAATCTTTTTTTAATAAAACAATTGTTGAATGAGAAAATGACAAATAAAGAAGCTATAAAATATAATATTTCAAATCAAGTATTTAAGAGTTGAAAATGACAAATAAAAAGTCGTGTCTGATATGATATTTTGTATTTATAGTTAAATAACTAAAATATCCTTATATCAAAAAGTTTATTAACAAGTTCTGAACTAATAATAATAAGTATTAAATAAAAAATAATAAAAAATATATTGACAGTGAAAAGTTATTTATTAACAAATTATTAACTAGTAATGACAAGTTTGAGCAGCCAATGATAAGAAATATGTTGACAATAACAAGTTTGATAGCTTTTCTTTTCAAATCTAATATAAGGACATTTTAGTCATTTAACTATATTTGCAAGATATATACTAGATCATGTACCACTTCCTTCTCTGTTATTATCAACTCTTAGGTGTCTGAATTGGGAAATTATAATTTCAGGATTTTTTTTCTAAAATTTTTCCTTGTTGAGTTGTCTATTACATTAATTTTTTTTATAAAAATGTTATTAAATTATAGGTGAAAAGAGATTAGTAGGAGAAAAAAGAACCTACATTTAAAATTTTAAATCAAAGTTGGCAATAGAGGTTGTGTTTGAAAACTCAGAAAAACACGTAAAAAAAAAACTTTCACACAAGTAAAAACAAAACTCATCTCACATATTTATTAAATTTCATAAAATTACTCAATCGTATCAAGGTATGGTTGAGAAACTACTAAATTATAAATAAGTTAAGAGTAAAAGATTAATTTTCTCATATATTTATTATATCATTTAAAAATGTATTTAATAGTTTTGAAAAATGAAGAATAGATCTCTTCATCACTTCGCTTTTAATCGAGTTTATATAAAAAGCGCATAATTTACTCAAAAAATAATCAATTTGCATAACCGGTAAGCCCATTAATTTTAGAGAAAATTACAATTAGGTCCCATATAAGGGAATTAAATACAAAAAGATTTCTTGAAATCATGAAATTATTCTAAAGTCTCAAGGGACTTTTTTGTAATAAATTTTGTTTGTTTAATTACCAAATTACCCTTCTTCTTTTTTGTAAGTTTACATTGACAACTGAAAGAGTAGTGGTTGACAACCTAGGATGCAAGGATTGACAACTATCGTGGCTGGTTTGACAACTTAGGATGTGATATGCTGAGAAAATGTGTTGTCAAACCAGCCGCGATAGTTGTCAATCCTTACACTCTAAGTTGTCAACCACTGCTCTATCAGTTGTCAATGCAAACTTACCAAAAAAAAAGAAGGGTAATTTGGTAATTAAACAAATAAAATGGTCTCTTGGGGTTTCAGAATAATTTTATGATTTTAAGAGACTTTTTTGTATTTAATTCCCTTGGGTGGGACCTAATTGTAATTCTCCCTTAATTTTAACATCCACTGAATTGAAGTATTAAAACGCCAAATCATTGTTTGTTAGAGAAAGTCCTAAAACTAGCGCGTCGCCAGTTTCCCTTGTGAAACTGAAGCCAACCTCAGCCAATTGTTTTTTAATTATTATGATAAATCATCACTTAGTCATATTTATCAACAATGCCTCCCACTACTTTGGACAATCAAATCAATACCAATCAATCAATATAAATTATCAAATATATAGAAAAAGTACACTATTCTTAAATCATGAATAACATAATTATCTTTTAACTATAACTTTCGAGTTATACTATTTTATATTCTTCTTGCAAGATTCAAATTTTTAAATCGGTTTAATTGCTTCTATGAGATACATTTTGAGGTTGTTTGAACATTAATTACTTTATCACTTATCCTCTTATAAATAGGGGCATATCAGGGAAAAATATTTTTGTACATATTTAATGCTTTTAACAAATGTTAATAATTTTTAAAACCATAAAATTTGATTATTTGAATCTTATAGAAAAGAATTGGAGGGAGTATAATAGCGTGACTTCTTGGACCGTGTTTTCCCAGGGAGTGAACTGTTTCCTGTTATAATTTGATATATGAAGAAGGAAAATTCAGACTAAAAATTATGATAATAAACATTTAAAAATTTGATTAGTGGCTTCACCATTACAAGTTTACAACTTAACAAGAGTAATAATTATAACGTTTAAAAAATATGTTAAATTATATAAAATTTTCCTAAATTTAAAACCACATGCAAATTTTTTTTAAAATTTTTAAAACTTAAAGTCTGTATATATGGGGCAACGGTTTGGTTGGTGATCCTGCGTGCAAAAATATTCCTGTGTTCACGAAAAAGGCTGTTTTGTTTATACGATTGCGTATGGGACCCTTAGATTCCTCTATCATACATTATTAGTTCAATTTGGGCTTCTCCGCGTAACATCCAGGATAATTACTAATTATAGCATGAACCACAATTTACTCTCCTAATCATAGTTATTTGTTTCTTTCACCGATAGGGTTAAATCTAATAGAAAAGATTAGTCCCACATAACACAATGAATCAAGATTTGCTTGTTTTGACCCACAACAGTTCAAAATAGAATTGTTTGAAATAATAAAAAAAATAATTAATATGTAAGTTTTTATAGTTTCAACCACTTTTAATCATGTCCTTATAATTTTTTTTTATTAGGTCCTTATAATTTCACATGTTTTTTATCAAGTCTTATAATTTTTTTTATTAGGTCCTTATTGTTTTACCTTATTTTTAATTAGATCCTTGTAGTTTTTATTCTTTAATCTATAAATAATAAATTATTATTATAATCTTATGTTAATATTCTTTTAAATCTTTAGTTAAACATATATATTATTTATTTTTCAATTCCAATTTTTATAATTATAATAATAAAATTTTCTAAATTAGAATATAATTATAAACAATTTATGATTAAATATAATTTATTTTTCTGATTAATTATTAATTACTAAATGATTATATTAATTATTTTGTCTGATTATATAATTATTAATTTAAAAATAAAATTAATTTTAAAGAACAAAGTTAATAAATAATTCTTTTAAAACTACAAAAGACCTAATTAAAAAATAAGTGAAATTATAAGGACCTAATAAAGAAAAGTAAAAAGACCTAATTAAAAATTCGTGAAAGTAAAAAGATCTGATAAAAATTTTTTATATAAACTTAATTAAAAATCAGATAAAATTATAAGGATCCAGAAAATAATTATCCCCCGATAAAAAAATACTGAACCTATGCGTGAGAAAAACAAATATACCCAATTGGGAGTTTTATATGAAGGATATTGTTTATTAGTGACATAGTCAGATTTGTAGCCGTTTGTGCAATTTGCGAATATATTTTGGTTTCAATATAATATAATTTCAAAAACAGCTAAAATTGAGTCAATTATACTACTATCCCTGATCCCATGCGTATTAATTCTAATTGAGGTGACCATGACATACATGAAACGTGAGAGAGGAAATTCTTTTAATTAAAAATATTTTACATATATAAGTATCTTATTAAATTTGTATGTAAATATATAATCTTATCCCATTTTTATTGGTCTGTATGTGTGGGTTGTTACTTTTTTTAAGTGATTAATTAAATACTGATAAAATATTGATAAGTCATTAAATCTTACGACATAACTACTGGGATTTAATATTTTTTAATTTTTGGTGAAACATCGTGCCTATTAATATTTTAAATGCCAAAAGAATGTCCTTTCTTTTTTTCGCATTTTTATGTAAAGTTACTCATAATTAGGCTATTGCATCCTTGTTTTAATAAAATAAAATAAATTCTTATAAGATTAATGTAGATATGAATTTTTCATATAAATTATTGACTTAAAAACTTTTTCTTAAAAGTGGTCATTTAATGCATTTTAATTAAAGTTTACCGTTAGTCTTTGTTTGAAAGTGTTTTATAAATGTGATCATATGCTTGTTAAACCAAAGTTATTATTGATCGGGAAAATATAGAGTATAAATGTAATTTTATCCATAATATTATTTTTGAGTTGTGCCCAACATTTTTATTGGTGCAATTTTACTCATTTTCTGTGCAGTTTTACATATGATATTTTTTATAAAAAAATTATGGGTAAAACTGTGCTACTAAAAATATTAGATGCACTTGAGAATCAAAATTAAGAGTAAAACTGCACATTTAGCAAAAAAATATAATATAAAGAAAAATAAGTTTTTTTTTTAAATAAACAGCGAGGCGAGCAATGGTCTTGCATTTTGTTTTTAAAAAAAATTCAGAGAGAGAAGAAGTGGCTTATGATTTTTCTAGAATTATTTGCAGGACGCCCACGTGGATCACAATTAAACTTGGAACTAGCTAACTGGGAGCTACTGTAAGAGTTTTTTTTTTTCCCCAAATAATAAATTGAGTGAGACCTTTAATTGTCCAGTGCCTTTTGCTGTGCATAGACCCATAACCATATATAATGCTATTTCTTTCGCCAACCCCTTTATACATTAATCATCCTTTTCATATCACATCAAACTTAAATTTTAGGGAAAATTACAAAAAAAATCTTAGAATTATAAAAACACAAATAGGGACATTTGACAACTTTACTTTGAGTTTTGACAATAATAATATGTCATGAAGTTGTCAAAATCAAGGTGAAGTTGTCAATGGTCCTTATCTGCATTTTTACAAGGGAAAACTATATTGGAGGCACCTATACTTTTTTTCAATTTTCAATTTGGTACCTATGTGTTTTTTTTCTTAACTAAATCTTTATTTTTTTCCTCTATTAACATCATTAATCCTTATGTAGAGACTAAAAATATCAATAGAACAAAGTTATAAGAGCTAATGTTGCTAAAAAGATAAAATTAAATGTTTAATTAAAGGAAAAAAAACACATAGATACCAAATTAAAAATGAAGAGAAAGTATAAATACCTTCAATGTGGTTTCTCTTTTTACAATTCTAAAGTTTTTTTTATAATTTCTCCTAAATTTTAAATCACGATTTTTTTAATCAATTTATCCTCATTCGTGTTTCTCGATCGTTCCAAAGCCTTTCTAGATCTCAGTGCGGCCCTCAGCCCAAAGGAAAGCTCTCTAGAGGCTTCCAGTCATTCGTTAAGCTTTTTATTATGGGTAAAGTATATTTGCCGTCTTTTAAATTTACACAAAATTTCATTTTAAATTTTTGAATTTAAAAAATGAAATTTTAGTTTTCTTATTCATAAATCATTAAATAAAAACTGGTGATATCAAACCCTTAAATATTAAAAAATATTATTAAATTTTAACATATTAATTTTATTTTTAAAATAATCATAATTATTATAAAAAAATCATCATTAAAGAATTATAGCTAAAAGACTAAAAACTAAATGCATCTTTTAGTCTTTATTTCTTTATTTTACAAAAATGTCATGTTTGCATACTGGAATGCACATATAAGCAACGTTATGCTCGTTAAGCCTCTCAATCTCGGATCAAAATTTCCTGGAGCTCACATCGAGATTAATGGCGGATTTAAATTCCACACCTCTTCTTTCTCAATCCAGATCCACCGATGAATCTGAACTTCCACGGCCAGCAGGGAGCCGCCTTCCATCTCCAGGATCCACAATCGAACGTTGCCTATCAGAATTCAATCTCTCCCAGTTCCAAGCCCTTCTCGTCTCCTTCGCTTGGATCTTCGATGCGCAGCAAACTTTCATCACCGTCTTCACCGACGCCCAACCCCCAACGTCATCCCCAGCCCGCCACGGCGGCTCGTCGTACTCCTCCATCATCTTGGAGTGGGGCTTAAATCCAGAGGACCCCATACTTACGGGCCTCCCGGCCTCCTCCTTCTTCATGGGCTGCCTCATCGGCGGGCTTGCCCTGTCTACTCTCGCTGATACGTCCTTGGGCCGCAAGAACATGCTGTTCTATTCTTGTCTTGTGATGTCTCTCTCTTCATTCTTCGCCTCCTTTTCTCCCAACCTTTGGGTCTATTCTTGTCTCAAGTTTCTCTCTGGTTTTGGCAGAGCCACCATAGGTACCTCTGCCCTCGTCCTCGCCACTGAGGTCGTCGGAAAGCGGTGGCGCGGCAGGTGGGTGTCATGGGATTCTTCTGCTTCACTTTCGGCTTTCTCTCACTCCCGGCCATGGCATACTAAACCGAAACTCCTCGTGGAGAAACCTCTATAAATACACATCCATCCCAACAATATTCTATTGTGTGTTAGTAAAATTCCTCGTAAGGGAATCTCCTAGGTGGCTTCTTGTACGAGGAATGAAAGAGGAAGCCGTTAATACGCTACGATGCATCGCATCCATATCTCAAAGCTCATTAAATTTAGCCGTTTCTAAAGTGTCTGAGGCTGAGGAAAGTTCAAATGATAATATGAATTTATACTCAGCACTGAAGGTTTTGATGCAGAGAAAGTGGGCATCAAGAAGGATCTTCGCTGTTATGTTGATGGGTTTTGGTATTGGGGTTGTTTATTATGGGATGCCACTAGGTCTTGGAACGCTGTCGTTTGATCTGTATTTGAGTGTGGCGTTCAACGCTTTATCTGAGCTGCCATCTTCTCTGTTAACCTTCATATTGATTGGCAAGTTCAAGAGAAGAAGTGCTATTTGGGTATTCACCATCATGAGTGGGATTTTCAGTCTCTTGTCGGTGATGGAGTTTGGGAAAACATGGATGGAGCTGGAAATTGGATTTGAGTCGGTGTCGTTTTTCTGTGCTTGCACTGCCTTTAATATATACTTGTTATATACGACGGAGCTATTCCCGACATGCGTACGGAACTCGGCGTTGGCAATGGCTAGGCAGGCATTGGTGCTGGGTGGGGCGGTCAGTCCGGTGCTGGTTGCAGCGGGGAGGAGGCAGAGGTTTGCTTAAATATATATTTTATATATATATATGGTGTATCCGATCCATTCGCTGTGATGATTTAGACGGTGAGTTGGTAGATTGGAAGAGGAGAAAGATTATTTTCGTAAGTTACTGCAAAAACGCATTGGAAGGTTTGGTATGGTAAGAGGAATCTTGCCATTATGCGTTACTTGCAGCGAAACAGAGCCGTCATTTGTGGCTGGCGTAAGGCCTGCAAATATTATTTGACTGTCTATACCTATTAATGATTTTTTCTTTTTTATTTTTAGCGAATAACGTTGTGGCAAAATCAGGATGATCCATTCCATTGGCTTTGGTAGCCAATGCCGTTCTGTTCACGCTTAACGATGCTATCACGTAACAAACGACAATCCAATAAGCACTTGGAAGAAATGGGTGTGGTACTTCACCTCTCTTCTCTCTCTCTCTCTCTCAACAAAAATTAAATGGAACGAAAAATAAAAAATATCATTAATAACTATTTAAGTCACTTATATTTAAGAAAAAATTATCATAAGGTCTTAAGGAAGAATTTAATTACCAGAAGGTTTCCAATTGAGTAATGTAAATTAGTTATCACTTTCTATATTAGAACTTGTCAGCTTTGGTAGCCAATGCCGTTCTGTTCACGCTTAACGATGCTATCACTTAACAAAACGGCAATCCAATAAGCACTTGGAAGAAATGAGTATGGTAGTTCACCCCTCCTCTCTCTCTCTCAACAAAAATTAAATAGAACCAAAAAAAAATCATTAATAACTATTTAAATTACTTATATTTAAGAAAAAATTATCACGAGGTCTGAAGGAAAGAATTTAATTATAAGAAGGTTTCCAATTGAGTAATATAAATTAGTTATCATTTTTTACATTAAAACTTGTAATTTTATGTTTATCAGACTTGAGAACAGTCAAATTTCTTTTTTAGATTTCATTACAATTCTCCCTGTATTTAAAAGTTAAACCCGAACACTACTAGAAGGAACTTAAAAGAGATGGAGATCGTCGGGTTTTGTTTTAACAGACTAGGCTTGTCTAATAACAAGTCAACTAGAGTTTGACTTTTAGGTTGTCATGAGCTTTATTGCAGCCTAATTCTAATTTGATTTGAACCTGTTAAAAATATTTGTAATTTAAAATTTTCCAAATACATAATAAAAAAAATACATGGATTAGTAAAAAAAAAAATATACATACTACATAATAATTTTTTAATATTATTTTTTATTTAAATTGTAATGTCATAGGTATTATTTTAAATCTTAACTATAATTAATATTATTAAAAATAAGTTATGATTATATGTTAAAATTAAAAATAAAACTGGATATAAATATAAAATTAAAATTAAAATTATGACAAATAAAAAGAGCAGAGCAGATCAGATCTCACAGATTTAACACGCTTCTAATGAAAACTCAAGTCTGAACCGTTAGATAAATAGCTTTAAAAAAGTCATAAACCTATTTCTATCTTGAAGACTAGACCAAGTACTGTTCAAGCCGAAAGTCCTTCACTGATCCTGATTCCTGGCCAATTTTCACCCCACTGATAGAGGATAAAGACAAAGCTGTCAGTACATCACGATGCCTCACACGACCGCAGCATCGTCTCCACTCTCCAAGGACATTGAATTTTTGGCCATCTCTCTAAACTGTCTGACAAAGACAGATGATATAAGCTCATATGATATATTATTATTATTATTACTCCTCGGCTTATTATAAAAGACTCATTTGACTTTTTATTTGGTCCTAATTATAAGACCTCAATCCATTTTGTCTCTTATATTTATTCATTTTTTTCTCAAGATAATCCTTCTAATAATGATAGTTTTAGCCAATATACTTAATTAGCAAGGATATTTTAGGAATGACAACACTTATTTATTATAAATAACCAACTTAACTTACTTTCTTAATCTCCTCAAATAAATCAATTGAGTCTTTAATTAGGATCGGAGGAGTATTATACAATTTAAATCATATGCAAATATATTAATGCCGGACTCAAAATCTCATTTAAATGTGACGGATTAGATAGCTAGGGGACCACCCACTGGCTGGCGCTGAATATTTTAGTGCAGAAGCAATGGGCTTCGAGAAGAATCTTAGCTGTTAACGTCCATGGATTGTGGGACTGGCGTGGCTTACTTCATTCTGGAATCTGGAAGGCGCCATTGCCACTGAGTCTCAAATGTTGTCGTTTAGCCTCTAGTTTAGATAATGAGACAATATTCATATGATTAGTTTAGTTAAGCTGAATAGTAATTTAAAATCAATAAAAATTTATGACAAATTTAATACTTATAACTCTTTTTATTAGTATATATAAATTAGTTATAAATTATTTTTTCAGTAAAATTATAAATTGTTTATACTACTTCATGTCATAATTATACAACACCGTTTATAGTTTATAAATGAGATCAAAAGTAGTATCTGGGATGAGTTGGGAGTGTTTGGGAGAGAAAGTGCAGCATGAAACAAAGGCGTTGCCGGTTTCCAATGTGAAGCCACCAAGAGGCAACCCTCGGCCAGATTTACAATTTACAATATAAAGAGAGTTTTTTTTTTTTCCAATCTTTCGTATAAATTATCTCATTAAATTTATTTATTAAATAAATAAATAAACTTTCTTTCTAATTGTGCAAACTATTTTTGTTTTGAAAAGTACATGTATATATGCATGCATCAAACGAAGATAAAATTTAAAAGTTATTAAATTTTAAGATAGAATTAATAAGATTTAAATTTTTTGTTTAATAAAATATATTTGAAGCGTCCTATAAATTTAGATAGTTATTAATTATCGTTTTTAATTTTATTCTTATTTCAAATTACTAAGAGGGAATTTAATTTAATTCAAATTCACTATTTCTTCATTGCTCCTTGAATGCGATCTGTTTTCCACTCTCTTTAATACGAGTAAAGTTAAGAGTATTTAAATTTTAAGACAAATAATTTGTAGCCATTTGCGCAAGGGAAAATATATTATAAGTCCTTATAGTTTGATCAGATTTGAATTAGATTCTTATAGTTTTATTTCTCTTTATGAATCATTGTAGTTAATTTTGTTAAATTTACAAGTCCTTCTGTCACTAACGCTGCAAACGCCGTTAACCCACAATAGCAGAAGATGATCTAGCAGTGCACTCTCCCTCCCCTCCCTCGAGTTTGTGTCTCTCTCTACATCACCTTTCTCTTTCATCTGTTAAAGCTAACCACAATGAGCTCGATGACACCCAGGAGTGAAGAAGGACTACCTCTTCAACTAATATTACTCCTCATCAACATGGAACACTGCTTCTATGCTGTTATATCAAAACAAAGAAGCTTTGATCAGAGTCTTATGGGAGGAATTGATGAAATTTTTTCGGCATCTTAGGCTTTTTTCTTCACTTGTAATAATATTTCTGGCACATATATAACCTCCTTTCATATCGCTCTGATTCTAGTCTACTTGAGCCAGCAGCATCGCGTTTTGGTGAGTTTCATGTTTATCATATTTTCATGATCCATGATATATATAATTATGGCAATTAGTTTCCTCTGAGATCTGAATTCATTAAATCTTGCTTATCTATAACAAAAGACAAAGAAGCAGCAGGCTAATGAATGCAGCCATAGGAGTTCACCGAAAAAATTGCCATGGGTGCAACGCTGAACGCCAATCCTCACTATACTCCGTCTTCACGTAATCGAACTTATAACAACATAAAAGCAGTGTGCTCATGTTGATGAGGAGTAGGATCAGTCGAAGAGGCAATCCTTCTTCACTCATTTTGGGTGTCATTGAGCTCATTGTAGTTAGCTTTAACAGATGAGAGAGAAAGGTGATGCAGAGAGAGACACAAACTCAGGGGAGGGGAGAGAGAGCACACTGCCAGATCATCTCCTGTCATTGTGGGTTAACAGCGCTTGCAATATTAGTAACGGAAGGACTTGTAAATTTAACAATTAACTATAAGGATTCAATAAAAAGAAATAAAATTATAAGGACATAATTCAAAATCTAATGGACTTGCAAATATGTTCTCCCTTTGCGCAATTTGCAAATATTTTGTGTCAATATTAAATTATAATTTAAAAAAAATCTAAAATTGACAACTAGATATAATATATATCATACACAACATCTTTTATCTTCAGAAGAAAGCGCTCAGCTCCTTTCCGATAACTATACCTGTTGATGCTGATTCAGCAATGTATCCTTTTTTTTTTTTTCCCTCATTCTCATTGTAATTAAATTCAATTTTACTTCTTGTTTGCAGTTTAGCCTTCAGATGCCCATAATCACAGTGGTTTACCTCGCCCCATGCAAAATAGTGTTGTTTTTTTGTTCATCAATTTAATGGAAATGAAAAATGTTTAAGGAAAATGACATCTGTAATAAAACTCTGCAAATCTTTAAAGATTACCTGTAAAATTTCTCGTCATCTTATTTCTAAAAATAAAACACCCTCTCATCAACCGTAGTTATTCAAATTGTTCGTTATTAATTAAATTAATTATTAAAAGTAACTAGTGAATGATTAAATAAAAATATTTTTAAAAAAATTAATATTGATAATATATTTATTGAATCCAACTAATTTTAATTAATTTATTATTTTTTGCCAACCAACTAGTTTTAATTTATTTATTTTTTTTTGGTATTGATAAATTAATTATTCAGTATACTTGGACCCCATTACTTAATAAGTTTAAACGAGAATATATGGGCCCAACCATTACATAAACTAATTATTATTTGTTTTATTATTTTTCCCTTCTTCTTTTTGTGCCATTTATTTTGCCCTTCTATACAATTGAACTTTATAAGTAATTGGTTCATTATAATTACTATAGCACTGACTTTTGTTAAGAACGAATTTGAAACTCTACAAATTCTTTACATACTTAAGTATTATAACTATCTTTTAACTTATATTTTTAGTCCACCAACGACCAAGGGAAGAAGAAGAAATAAATCCTATGTATATATATAGTTCAATTAAGTTGGCAAAAAAAATTATACTTCTCCGGTTCTTAATATAAGACCCATTTAACTAATTTGATTAGATTAAGAAAGTTAGGTAAATTAGTTAATTATAAGAAATGTAACACGTTTTTTCTAAAACACCATAATCATCTTTCTTAATACCCATCTTCCTCTTCTACTTAATTATGGTTGAGGGAGTATCTATAGGATTAATTTAGAGAAAATTGATAAATATGAGAAATGAGTTTTATATTTAGGATCAAAACCAACTCAACAATTGGGTCCTATATTAAGGACCGGAAAAGTATATTGTAATCTTTGTATTATAAATTATGTGTATGAAAAAACGACTCTAAATTATGCTCACTTCATACTAAACATTTTAAAAATTAAATTGCAATAACTTAGTTGGGCATTAAAAAAACAACTCTTTAACTTGGGCTAATATGAGTTGAGATAAAATGCTCATTATTTTAACCTGACATTTTGAACCATACAGTCTTTTGCTCTGTTAAAAAATAATTAAGTATTATTTATTTACTCACATTCTATATTACCATACAATTTAAATTTCTGATGGAAATTTAATTTTATCATAATCAGTGTCTATTTCGTTTGCAAATCTCTTTTATTTATAAAACTTCTAAGTTTTAACAATGCATCTTGCGAGATCCACACTAATTATGAAAGTTGAAACTATTTTGGACTATTTTCGGTTGGCATAATATAGAAATAAAAATAAAAATTTAATCTTCCAAATATTACATCAAATTTAATTTTAAATCATACACTATAAAACGTGTCTTATAAGTTTTTTGGTCCTCACTCATTCATGTTCTCGCTCGTTCCGTGCCTTTCGGAATCTCTATACGGTCCCATAGCCCCAAGGAAAAATCTCTGTATTAGACCCCCAATAATTCATTAACCTTTTTTATGAAAAAAACAAATACAGAGGACAGTTTTGCTCCCGAGCATGCATACATATATAGCAACCTTCTTCTTCAGACCATTCAGATCAAAAGTTCTTCGAACTCACTTCCACATTAATGGCCAATTCACATTCAACCCCTCTTCTTTCCCAATCCAAATCTACCGATGAATCTGAAGTTCCACAGCCTGAGAAACACCTTCCATCTCTGGGCTCCACAATGGAACGTTGCTTATCAGGATTCACCCCTTCCCAGTTCCTCCAACCCCTTCACATTTCCTTCGCTTGGATTTTCGATGCCCACCAAATTTTCATCACTGTCTTTACTGACGCCCAACCCCCACCGTCCTCCCCCGCCCACCACGGCGGCTCCTCTTACTATTCCATCATCTCCGAGTGGAACTTAAATCTTGAGGACGACCCCATACTCACGGGCCTCCCATCCTCCTCCTTCTTCATCGGCAGCCTCGTCGGCGGTTTTGCACTATCCACTCTCGCTGATACGTCCTTGGGCCGCAAGAACATGCTCTTCCATTCTTGTCTCTTCATGTCCCTCTCTTCATTGCTCGCAGCCTACTCTCCAAACGTTTGGGTCTATTCTTGTCTCAGGTTTCTCTCTGGTTTTGGTAGAGCCACCATCAGTACCTCCGCCCTCGTCCTCGCCTACGAGCTCGTCGGAAAGCAGTGGCGAGGCCAGGTGGGTGTCATGGGATTCTTGTGCTTCACTCTTGGCTTCCTCTCACTCCCGGCCATGGCATACTTAAACCGAAACTCCTCATGGAGAAACCTCTATATATACACATCCATCCCAACAATATTATACTGTGTGTTAGTAAAACTCCTCGTACACGAATCTCCTAGGTGGTTCCTCTTAAGAGGAAGGAAAGAGGAAGCCATCGATACACTAAGATGCATCGCATCAATATCTCAAAGCTCATTGAATTTAGCCATTTGTGAAGTGTTTGAGACCGAGGAAAGTTCGGATGATAACATGAATTTATACTCGGCACTGAAGGTTTTGAGGCAATGGGCTTCAAGAAGGATCTTAGCTGTTATGTTGCTGGGTTTTGGTATTGGCGCGGTTTATCACGGGATGCCACTGGGTCTCGGAACGCTGTCGTTTGATCTGTATTTGAGTGTGACGTTCAATGCTTTATCGGAGCTGCCATCGTCTCTTTTAACCATCGTATTGATTGGCAAGTTCAACAGAAGAAGTGCTATTTGGGTATTCACCATCATGAGTGGGATTTTCAGTCTCTTATCGGTGATGAAGTTTGGGAAAACATGGATGCAGCTGGAAATGGGGTTCGAGTTGGTGTCGTTTTTCAGCGCTTGCACTGCGTTTAATATATACTCAGTTCAGACATGTTGGCATAAATCTCAATTAATGAAACACTTGAAGTTGGTACCCCGGGGGGTGGGGGGGGGGGAGGCTTTACATTGTAATTAGGTGGTAGCTCTATGTTTATTTTGGCGTCTGTTTTCTGCTAAAAAAATATCTGGTAATCTACGTGTTCTGATAAAATTGAACTGTGTGTGCTAGTGTGGAAAAATAGTAATGAAATAAGATGAGAAGAAAGGCTTTAAAGGAGCATGGTTTTAATGAGTTTGATGGCCTAAGTATTGTCCAAATTAATATAAAATTAAAATTTGTAGTAGAGTCGAGTGTAACATAGTGGCCTCTTTTAGAATCAATTATTTAGCTACTTGAATGAAAATTTCTTTAAAAGAAATAAGGGTTTAATGACAAAATTAATTAAGGAAAATCTAAATTAAAACTGTATGACTAACTCGAGTTAAACCTGAAACACACCGCAATCAATCACAAACCAATCACCTAAATTAACCTCACTCATCCACAAAATTAATTGAGTTCATTTAACTTTATTTTTCTCGTTTTACTCTTATTACAGCTTAGGATCATGATTTGTGAATGGTCACACCAAGAAAAATAGTTCTCCATTATATTACTGAAATTGCAAGAAACCAACAAGAAAAATATGAAGAAGGGGACGTATTCCGTGGTATAAAGTGCCTCCAAACTTTTAGATGATATTAAAAGAACAAATTTACTCCCACAGGAACCCTTGATAAAATTATAAAAATACTCAAAGAATAAAAAAATATAAATAATTAGTTTCCAGAAATTGATTCTTGACTTGACCTTTAACAATATCTGAATTCTTTGACCAAAAAATAATCTTTGTCAATAATTTCCAAATCAACTCCAATAAAATTGCATGAAACCAACAAGAAAAATATGAACGGGTTGGTTTAGCCCGCCTCGTCGCAGCTTGACGTTGAAAAAATTTCAACCCAGCCCGCTATGAATGGGTCGCTTGTCAACCCACTTTCTCTCTCTCTACATTTTTAAATTTTTTTATTTTCAAATTTAATTACAAACTTTTATAAATTAAATTTAAATTGTTTCTATATTTTTATAAAGTTAATAATTAACCCCGAACATCTATTTTACATAATTAGTCTACTAACATAAAGATAATTACTTTTTGGTGGGTTGAATTTTCAAACTCAACTTATATTATCGGCTTTTGATTATTTTAGAAAAGTAATGGAAAATTTTGAATCAATTAAAGGAAATCTTGCTCAATCATGGTGAATTTGAAAGTTATAGAAATTATTGACAATACATTTATGTCCCCGACGAATATCACACTATTGAGATTCAACAATATATTTTGAAAAACTATTCCCGTGATTTTGTTATAAAGCATAAAATAAAAGAATTAAAATCTAAATAAATACGATAATCAATCAAATTTGACAATCAAACTCAATAATCCTTGTAATTGAAAAATAATTATATGAAACTAATTATGACAATGGATCCACTAATAGAATTAATTGATATGGTCAACAAAAAGAATGAGACAGAGAGCTTTTAGACATCTTTTGTCTCTCATATAAATAAAGACACGTATAGTATAATATTTCACTTGAATATGATGAGTTAAAGTATGTTTTTAGTCTTTTGATTTTACATAAAATTTTAATTTAGTCTCTTGACTTAAAAAAATATATTTTTAATATTTTATCCTTAAAATTACTAATAAAAAAATATGATAGTGAGATTTTGAATGTTGATAAAATATTCATAAATACTAACATATTAATTTTAATTAATAATCATAATTTTTATAAAAAAAATTATCATTTAAAACTAACAGTTTTAAAATTAAAAGACTAAAAACATACTTTTTAAAATTAAAAAACAAAACTGAAATTTTATATAAAATTAAAAAACTAAATATACACTTCCTTCAGTTTGATATCATATATTGATTCAACACATATATTCAAATCTTCAATTATTTATTACAAAATAATTTCTGGGATCATAGCCACACCCTAATTAATTGCCGAGACATCAAATCTTTAATCCGTAAATCATTATTATGACTAAATAAATATTAAGAGAATATTCTTGGCCTCGAAGAAATTAGTGATCATGGCCCTATATATGCGATACAAAAACAATGAAAACATTGATATTGCTTGGCATTCAAACGCAGTAGCTAGGGCTATACAGAGGAAGATGGAAAGCTCAAAGATAAGTCTATTTTGTGCTGTCTCTTTTCTCTTCGTCTCCCTTGTGGCGAGCGATCGTCTAATTCTCTCAAGCTTCGTTCCTTCTGGTTCTTCTAACCCTGAACAAGCTTTTCAGAAACCGTCTTCTTCTGTTTCAGCCATCTATGGTCCTTATGTCAACTATGGCGTGAAGAGGCTTGTTCCTTCAGGTTTAATTAAATTCTGAAGTGCTAGACACACACACACACACTAGTCTTTGTTGTTCATTTTTCTATGTTAACTTATGATCAAAGTGTTGTTTTTTTTTAAGAGACTTGTTTTGTTGGTGCAGGTCCAAATCAAGAGAAATCACCTGAGTCGCCACATTCAAACATGAACTATAACATGAAGAGGCTTGTTCCTTCAGGTTTAAATTCTGAAATGAATATTAAATTTTGCGAATCTCTCATGAAGTGCTACACACGCTAGTCTTTGTTATTTATTTTTCTATGTTAACTTATGATCAAAGTATTGTTTTTTCTTAAGAGACTTGTTTTGTTGGTGCAGGTCCGAATAATGAGAAATCACCTGAATCCCCTCATTCAAACGTGAACTATAACATGCAGAGGCTTGTTCCTTCGGGTCCCAATCCTTTGCACGATGGCATTGTTCCTCTTCCTACTAATAAGGGATCGATGAATTGATGAGAAGAGGCTTGTTCGTTTCAGTCTGAATTCTGAAAAGTTGATCTGATTTCTTTAATATACTAGTGCATGTTTTGGAGCTCCATTTTGAGGGGCTTTTTTTTGTTGTTTTTGTTTTGTTTTTATTTCTAGAGAAAATTATGTTTAATTTCTCATTGAACTTAATTATTATCTGAATAGTCAAGGAGAGCAGTATTATTTGTTTTTTTTGGTTTCAACATTACTCGTAGTTATTTTTTTTCTTATGGAAATCAAAAGTTATGCGTTTGTATATAGTGGCCAATAGTATGGTGCACACGACTATAAGTGTTGAAATATTTATCAACTTTGTTTATTTTAGAAGTAAAATTAAGATGGATTTTGGTCGTTTATAGCCAGTGTGAACTTAAGTATGGAGCTAATTGCAATGCTTAGTACATTTTGCTCATCATAACCAACTATATTATACTCCTCCGGTTCTTATTATAAGATCCAATTTGACTTTTTATTTGGTCCTAATTATAAGACCCAATCCATTTTCTCTCTTATATTTATGCATTTTTTTCCAAGATAATCCTTCTAATAATGATAGTTTTAGCCAATATACTTAATTAGCAAGGATATTTTAGGAATAACAACACTTATTTATTATAAATAATCAACTTAACTTACTTCCTTAATCTCCTCAAATAAGTCAATTGGGTCTTATAATTAGGACCGGAGGAGTATATGAATATAATTAATAAACTAAACACTTTTTTGTTACCGAAAAAATTATTGTAATTAAAAATAAATAACAAATGATAAGTAAGAATTAACAGCAACTTTCTGATTAATTATATGTATATATCAAAAATAAAATTGATGTAATAATATGTACGATATAGCTAGTGCCACGTGGTTCATTTAATATGATGCTTCAACCTTTGCTGATTGCCACGTGGTTCATTGAATATGACCAGTTGCCAAGTCATTGATGCAAGGAGTAATACCGGATTACCTTGAAAAATTAAGAAAGTGTTTGGATATAATTAAAATACTTTTTAAAAACATTTTTTTTGTAAATGAGATGAATTCGTCCATATATTTACTTCATATATCATGAAATTATTTTTAAAATTATAATTTAATTTTCATTCAAGTACCCCCAAGATAAAATTGGGGAATTGAGATTAGGATCTAAGATTTCAAAGGAAAAAAAGTGTTATAATAAGTTATACATACTGGGCCCAATTCGTCCAATCCATGATGGGCCGGCTGACCCACATCATGGACACGACGTCCTCTTTTTCCATTTTGCCGGCTGCTGTTTTTTTTTAAAATATATGCATAAATGCTACTTTTTTTTTTTTTTCAATTTAAAATTTGAATGTGGATAAATACCTTTTGTATAGCTGTACAAAAAGACCTTTTCAGTTCAACAAAAGGTGTTTTGTTTTTGTCTCTTCACTTGAAACAAGATGGGTTCGTCTCTTTGATTTCTTCTTAAGTCGATTGATTTAAAATATTTAAATCAGTATTAATTTTACATTAATATATCACTTCAAGGCCTCTTTTATCACTCACTCTAATTCATTAAGATTTTGGTTTCATTCTTTCTCCTCCATCTCCAGGTATATAATTAAGAGTTTAACTCTATCAAAACAACAAAACGTCACAGAAATGGCAGAGCCAAACCAAACTTTACCTGTATCTGATTTAGAAAGGAGGGAAGCTTCATCACAGCCATCTTTGGACGATATAATAGAAATAAGCCTTGGAAGCTTTGGTTGGACTCAACTCCTTCAATCTCTCCTTGTGTCCTTCTCAATGTTCTTCGATGCACAACAATCATTCATCGGTATCTTCACTGATGCTCACCCTTCAGAAGCTTCTGATATCTGCAAGATTCCAAGATCTTCTTCGTGGGCTTGGGATGGTCTCTCCCCTAAGACAATCATATCCCAGTGGCATCTTGAATGTGCCAGTTCCTTCATTACAGGCTTACCTCAATCTTCCTTCTTCATGGGTTGCTTGCTTGCTGGCTTTCTTCTTGCCTCGTCCGCTGATTCATCCCTTGGCAGGAAGAACCTGCTCTTTCTCTCTTGTTTAACCATGTCGATTGTTTCAAGCATCATTGTGTTTTCCCCCAACGTCTGGGTCTACTCAGCTTTCAAGTTTCTGATTGGGTTTTGCCGCTCATCGATCGGAACTTGTTCTCTGGTTTTGCTGACAGAAAGAGTTCAAAAAGAGTGGAGATTTCGAGTTGGTGTCCTCGAGTATATTTGGTTCACATTAGGGTTTATGTCCTTGCCTGGTATAGCTTATGTTCACAGACATTCGTCATGGAAGTCTCTTTACCTGTGGACTTCAATTCCTGGAATTTTCTACTCCCTTTTCGCTTACATTTTTGTCACAGAGTCTCCAAGGTGGCTTCTCATGCGAGGTCGAGAAAAAGAAGCCATGGCTATGCTCAAAGGAATCACTCCTGATTCAACAGAAGAACATGGCGGAACCATAACTTCAAGTCAATTAGCAGAACTTGCTCAACAACAAAGTAGTGCTTCTTCAACTTCTTCCAACCCCTACTCATCGATTAGAGAACTTTATGAGAAAACTTGGGCTCTTAAACGATTATTAGCAGTTATGGTGCTTGGCTTTGGGATTGGAATGGTGTATTTTGGCATTCCTTTGAACATGGGAAACTTAGGCTTCAACATATATCTGAGTACTTTCTTTAATGCTTTACTGGACATACCAGCTTTCATAGCCACTTACTTGTTGGATAATTGCAGGAGAAAGCCTTCAATTCTGGGCTTCTGTATAGCAACTGGGATTAGTTGTTTGATTTGTGGTGTGATCACTACAAATGATGAGATTCTTCGCAAAATGAAACTAGGGCTTGCTTTGATCTCATTCTTCAGTGTTGGGACAGCTTTTAATATGTTTCTGATATACGTAATAGAGCTATTCCCTACATGTGTGAGGAATATTGCAACATCAATGGCGAGGCAGGCCATTGTGTTTGGAGCCATATTCAGCCCATTTTTGATATCAGAAGGAAGGAAAAATGACTTGTTCTCTTATGGCGTGTTTGGGGTGGTTATATTATGTAGTGCTTCTTGTATTCTACACTTGTTTGAAACCACAGGACTTCCTCTCTCTGATACTATGGATCAACAGGAGAGGAAAGAAAGCAGAAATGTATAAGCACACACACACACTTACACATATGTGTGTGTGTGTGAAGCAGAAGCTATATATATTGTCAATATTATATATATATATATATTGAAGAATGATAGTCTTCTTGGATCAGCCTGGAGCACCAAATGTTTTTGAATGGCTTCTTAATTCTCTCGGATAAATTATCTGAAGAAGGAAAGTTTATAAATGAGGCCACGTGTATGCAGAAATAAGGAACAAATGAATATTCAAAAGGATAATGCAAGGAATTAAGGTCCGTTGTATCTCATATGGGCTTTGTCGCTGGCGTAGTTATCTCATATGGGCTTGTAGCTGGTGTAGTTTTTCTTGGGCTGGGTTGTATTGGGCCAGTCTAATGGATTAACTTTAGCCCAAACGTTTTTGAATTTCTCAGTCACTAAAATCACATATTAATGAAATCAGTACCAAACCCAACAGTTGGTAGATATAACAATAATGTGATTATGTGGGCTGAAGTTTTTTTCTGTATGAAAATTAAATAGTGGGTTAATATTTTTAGGAACCACATTAATTGCCAAGATATGATGTCATTGTTTTCCAAATCAAGTTAATCCGCAACAGACATACATATTGTATTTTGACAACATTAAATAGAAAATATCTTTGATTAGCCTGTAAAACCAAAATAATATAAGTTGGAAATTAACTGTTTTGTGAATGTACCAAGCATTAATTTCTACAAAAATATATCGAAACCTATTCATTGTAGCAAATAGCGCAAAATCGATGGCCCCAAAAAAAAGAAAGGAGCAAAATCCTTGCAACCAATAAAGAGAAAATCTCAGATTACCATCATTGTCAGGGTTGATCAGTATTTAGGCCATTCATAGATACTTTTTTAGTCCTATTTATAATGAATAAGGGACAGAAAGAAGATCTTTTTATTCTATTTATAAGTTATAATATTCCATTTTTAACAAGAATTTATATACAGGTTAAAGAATGTATATACATACTATTTTATGTATAGATTGTTATTTTTGTTGAAAAATGTATATATCATATAAGAGAAAAATTTGAAGATAAAATTTTAATAACACACAATTAAGGCTTTTCTTGATTACGATAAAACATATTGTAAGAGACTTATAAGTAGAATTATAAAAGTATGATAAATGTTTACCGACTATGGTGAGACAGTTCAATAAATTCAAAGATTTTAATGATAAAATTTAAAATAAAAGAAAATATATTCATTAGGTTTCATGCACCTTACCTCATTCATTTGAGGCTCCAATAATGTACGAATTTCCATTATGGATATCATTATATAGTCCCCCCAAAAAATCATCAATATTAATGACTAGCAAAAATTGCACATCCCCTAATTACCAACAAATTAATCCTTGCTGATATATGTATATATGTAGCATTGTTGAGAGATATATATTAATACACATACCTATGCTTATCTATCATTGAGTTGGGTTTTTGAAGGCATCAAAATGACAAACTCAAAAGTTCATTTGCTTTCTTCTGCAATCTGCTTTCTTCTCTTAGTCTCTCTTGCTGTGAGTAGGCATCATGATGAGATTAAGAGACTGGTTCCTTCAGGTCCCAATCCTGAGACTTCACCTGATCCTCCACCTCTCACATCTGATCATAACAATTTGAACTACAACAATATCAAGAGGCTTGTTCCTTCTGGTCCTAATTCTCAGCGTTCACCTGATTCACCACACGCCGCTTCTAGCAACTATAATATCAAGAGGCTTGTTCCTTCTGGTCCCAATCCTGAACAATCACCTGAATCGCCTCCAATCACTTATTAGAGGCTTCTTCCTTCAAGTGGTTGAGAGCCTTGTTCGTGGCGCTAGGGTTTTGTTCCAGATCATGTACCCATTTTAATTCATCATCAGTTTCCATGGTTCTGTGATTTTCTTTTCTTTTTTTTTTTGGCTTTAGTTTTCTGTTTTGAGTTGTTTGTGTTTTGTGGTTCGTGCAGTCAGTTTGGCTTCTTTTTCTTTCTTTCTTGGTTTTTTTCATGGGTACATCTGGAGGATTTGAATCCATTATCTTCTTACTATTATACCCCATCGTTGTCATTAGATGTAATATTGTTATTCAAATCTGCACCGTTCCGTTTAATTTCTTTAGTTGTTTAATGGAATTTATTCACTGGTCAAATGGGGGCAAAAAATCAATGAGTGGATCTCCCGAGATTAACACTATCCATTTTAGAAGCTATTATAGCCAGCAAATCGAGCGTTTTGCAATATACATGTACGTGTCTGACTATATATTCAAATTTCGGGATTTCTGTTTCTCATTCCTCTTTAAACGACATAACGTCAATCGAATGGTTGTTAATCCCAACTTAAGAAATATTTTAGACCCAAAAAAAAAAAATGAGAATGACTTGGGTCTAAAGGTTACTGAAGTATAAAATTCCTATGGGACGAGAAACTCATACTATAGTCTAAATTATTATTGGACAGATGGCTGATATAGAATTTTTTTCATAACACATTCTCGAGTGAATTTCGTTTCAAAAAAATAGAATTATTTGTTCCACCAATGAAAAAAATAGAATTAGTTAATTACTTGTTTAAGTTTAATAATAAGATTGTATTGTTAATTCAATCGTACCTTTTTAGCATATCGAGTTATTCTTTTATGTAAATTGTGTAATAAAAATTCTCAATAGAAAGTTTTGTTTTATTTGGAAAAATTTGCCTGCAAAAATATGAGCCGAGAAGGGGGCCAAAAAAAAAAAAAAGAAACTCTTTCAGGATCCAACCATATTAAAACGGATGTTTTGATTCCCCCCCCCCCCCCAAGAAGTGAATGTGTTGGTTCAATTGGAAATTTTATTATTATTGAAGATTAAGAAAGTAAATATCTTAAAAGATAAGAAATTTATTCTAAATAAATGTTGTTAAACTATATCCAAATTTGAGAAACATAGTTCCCTTTTCTGCTGGTTCTCTAATAATGCCTGTAATAATTATCGATATTCCTGTCTGTTAATAATCCGCTGTTTTTTCATACATAATACAATCCAGTGTTTTTCACAGCTTGTTAGTCATCAATTTTACTAATATGTAACATTTTATATTTTGTAAATTTTATGGTAATTAGTCAAAAAAAATGATTTGTTGATAAGCTTCTGTTTTTTTAATATATAATTCAAATAACATGCATGTGTGTGTGCACACCCCAACACAACGCATATTATATCAAAAATTCATTGTACATTGTAATAATTACCATCAAATGATTATTATACCATGCTTAGACGACATATTCTAACCAACATTTTAGTTTCCATGCATAGTTGGATCATATAATATATTGGTGGTTATATTACCGTGGTTGAAACCTCTATTTTATCTTTTTTTTTTTAACGCACAATTAGGTATTTAATATTATAATACCGATTTATATTTGATCCAAATGAGCACTAATGGGTTAGCAAGAACTCTCTTAATATAATTTTCTTTAATTATAGAAGGGGGAAAATGCTTCCCCTATACTTATTACTATTTTTTAAAAAAAATTAAATAATTTTATTTTTATAAAAAGAAATTCTACCCCCAGCTGAAATATGAAAATGTAACACTCCCCATTTGTCTTATTCTTTTTTTTTATCCCATGGTACAACTACATTAGACAACTATAGAAAAGCCCAACGACTAGGTTTGGACCGGATTCAAGTGATACTTTGGACCCAAAACTGTCAACATTCCTTCAGGTCGTGAATATATGATTGAGTCTAGTTGATGTAGTCCCAAACATGTTTGGAAAAAATTAATTTATTTTTTTATGTTTCTCACATTTAATATCCTCATTGAAATAGGGGTATTTTATGAAAAATGACAAAAAAATTTTCATATAATAATAACAAATAATCAATTTAATTAATTTTTTTAATTTTTATAAATTATTTTATTAAGTCTTTTATTTAGGACTCAGCATACAAATGTGGTCCTTATTATAAATAAGTCACTTGTAGAATAAATTTTTATTTAAATACAAGTCATTTGTAGGATATTTAATGACTTTTTTCTAATTTTATTTTTATTTAATTCTTGTTGAGAGAAAGAGAAGAGACAAATGCGAATGAATTGTAAGTATAGGGAAAAAAAAACAGAGAACAAAGAAAACATTAATAATAGTGAAGTTGAAAAATTATAATTATATATCAACTTAAAGCATTCTTCAATATATGAGAAAGTGTTACAAATAAGTCCTAGTAACAATCAAAGCGTGACAGTAATAGAAAGAGAAAAGGGGGGGGGGAGGATGGGACATGGTAGTGGTGTCTAGTAAGATAAAGAGTATGCAGAAGGATTAGTTAGAGTTTTGTCGTTTAATTAGTCAACTTTAGACATCACACAGCACACCAATTAGAAAATCTGTCATTATATTTTGAAGTGTAAGAATGATTTATTCACTCCAACACTTCACCTAAACCCTATCTCTTTAGTTAACTGTTATCTCTACCCTTTCTTCTCTGTGAGGGTTGAAAAAACTGTTATTATCTTTGCTTTCTCTATGTTCACTAACACACCCTATTATAATATCAAGTCTCGTACTCATTAAGCTTTCAACTCCAATTAGAAATACCACATAACTCCTCCACTTCACTGGATATAATAAAGTAATGACAATCAAATGTTATTTCAGCTTCTTTAACTTACTTACATCATGTAAGACTCCAGGACATTTTTCCATTGAAGAAGAAATTGAATTTGCGGTTGAAATAAAATAATTTCCCCCTAAAAAGTGAATTGAATTTGCTTAACATGTTTGATAATAACTGTGACAAGAAACAAATATTATTCACTCAGACAAGAAAACGTCCAAGGATGTGCATGTGGACGTAAGGCACTCTCTGGGAGGGTTATATAATTAATGTCTAACAAACGGGTTTACCCAAAGTTAATAAGAAACAAAGAACCAATACTGGGTCTGAGATTGGAATAATTAAGGTTTCTTATAGAATCGTATTCTGGGAAATTCTAGTTTAATTTAGGCCTATGACAAAAGACCAATGGCTTTGCAAAGGACTAGAAAAGCTATTAGAGAGGGATCGAGAGAGTTTGTGAAGATATTTGCATTTATCTGACCCCTAATAATTAAAAAATTGGATCTTCAACATTCAGCTATCATTTCTTGAAACTTTTGTTTCGTGTAAAATATAAATATATAATAATTAAATATGCCCACGAGATGCTCATCCATATATATCTATATATTTGTACTTAGTATTGAATTAGACACTCAAGCTCTTTTCTTTCATCTCTCTCTCTCTCTCTCTCTCTCACACACACACCCACACACCCACGACGCACTCATAAAGCCACAGAAGAATTAGATTAATTGATTACCATAATATTTATAAAGAAATCCTTCTTGCTAGCTTGCTAGCCAGGAAGTTGTTTACTTGTGGGCATTGAATTATCGTCAATATAATTTCTTTTGGATTCCGAAATGTTTTTTTTTTAAAAAAAATTATGTTACGGAACAGTCAGGTTAATTAATGAATTGACCAGTAAGGAACAACTGGGATATTCATATAACAAAATGGAGAGCCAAGGCCCGGAATGAGTGTAACTAATTAATTTAAAAGTAATTAATTAGAAATAAAATTGTGCAGTACTGTTTCGTGTTGTGGGGGCAAAACAACAACAATAATTGTTGTTTAATTTTAACCATCATAAGGGCTTACAGAAACTCACATGCATGGTTTCATGAGCTATTATCGTAATTGATCAAATTATTGAAATTATTATTTGGGGGGGGGGGGGATTTAATAGTTCACTTGCTTACATTATGTTTAGTTTTTCTGTACTCTACTTTGTGCCACATGAATATAGATTAGGAGAATATTAGAAATCATAATGATTGTAGGGAATTTTAAAGCGTATGATTTGATAGGTTAAGGGATTTTTTTTTCTTCTGACGGGGGTCATATATTGGACAATTTCCATGGCTATCATTATGAGCAACTATTTGATAATTATTCTGTTTAATGCTGAAGTTATTAACAATGGACGGATAATCGATTGATTGAAGAGACTTAATATTCTCTAAGGGTGTGTTTGGTAAGAGGGAAATGGAGAGGAGGAAAGAGAGAATTTTAATGAGCTCATTTTAAAAAATTAGAGGAGTAGGATTATAAAATTTTGATAAAAAAATGTAACATAAAAGAGTAAGAAAAATTAGTTAAAAAATTTTAATCCCAATTCTTAAATGTTTCAAAAAGAGCTTATTAAAATTTTCTCTTTCCTTCCCTTCTTTTCATTTCTCTCATGCCAAACAGACCCTAAACAAAGTTGTTATTTTGATGAATTCTTTGAGTCTTGTAAATGATAAAAATAAATCCACTGCGATAGTTTCTATTAAAGTCTCAGAGAGCGTTTAGGTGGGAAACAAACGTAGTTTTAAAAGTAATTTTATAGTATACGAAATATATATACGAGTAGAATTTTATCTCAACTTACATAAAAGTACTTTTTTAAGGTGTTTTTTTTTAGTGAACCAAACACCTCCTTAATGTGATTACTTGAATCTAAATTAGTTGATAAATAAAGGTAATATTAACCTAACTTATACAATCCAAAATACTCATCTGGTCCGGATCCTAGTTATAAAATACTTTTAATATGTTTTACTGAAATCTAAAAAAATAGTAAATTAAACTTCACTAATTCTGTTTCAGAATTTAATATCTTCATAAATTTAGCTCTAATTAAGGGTAATTAAGCCAAATTATTCTCAGTGTTTAAATATAGTTTCTTATAGAGTTGAAAGACCCACCAAAGTGGACTTAATCAGGGACCCCAATATGTGTGTTTTTTCGTAGGCTTACGTGTAAGTCTGAAGATAATCAATTATTCACCATGCTCATGTTTTTCCATTCAGTTGAAAATTCTCATGTACGTGCGTAATTGTGACTACTCCCACATTTAATTTTTTCTTTGCAAATGCATGCATACTTTGGAAGATTGTGATTAAGCTGTAAGTGCTTGTTCTTGAAGTTAGTTTATATTTGGGCACTGTCGGGGGTAACATATATGTAGAAAAACCCTGGTCTAGTGGTCTTTTCGATAGAAATAATTAATACGAATTACTTTTCAAATGAATATTAATTCGTTAATATGTAAAAGACACTCAATTTGACGTTTGAGAGAGACCCCCCTTCCCTCTCATGATGAGTAGTGAACCTGAAGATTCTATTTCCAGCTCATTTCTCATTTCATGATAACATTAATGGGACCATTTGATTCTTTCTTTTCTTTTCTTTTCTTTTACCTTTCTTTTTTGTTTACTCTTTTCATTATTTGTTTCTTGGATCGGTATATTATAATCTTGATCCTTGGCTTATTGTAGATCAATCTTGATCTTTTTTTTTTTGTTATAATTTGAGCTTGATATGTTCTACTATTGTTTTTTTTTGTTGAATCAGTTACATTAAGTTAATACTTACCCTCATATTAAACAATATTTACCTTAAAAAAGTTCGCTCTAGCAATTATCAATAATGAACTGAACAGAAAATATCAACCTTTGTGTGTTTTCTTTTCTTTTGTCTTTTGATACAGATCTTGTGAAAAATTAATCTAGATTCACATACATATATTGCATTCTAAACAGACCCAGCTTATGATTTTTTTTTAACCACAAGATTTGAAAAATTATCATAATAAAAAGGAATGATGTATATAATAAAATCTTGTTTGAGAAGTTATATTCAATTTTTCAATAACATAAGAAATCGTCCACACTTGTATTGGATAGTCCCAGGAAATGTCAAGACTAGAATAATGCATGGGGTTGATATTGTTATTATTAATGATAAAATATTAAAATAAAGAAAGGTGTGTGGTGTTATATATATAAACGCTGAGGTGGTAAGGTCATATTGCATTGTCCAAGAGCAGTAATTGGTAGAGAGTGATCGAAGAAGAAGAGAGTGAGATCGATGGGCCATCGTTGCTGCAGCAAACAGAAGATCAAAAGAGGTCTGTGGTCTCCTGAAGAAGATGACAAGCTCGTCAAATTCATTACCACTCATGGCCATAAAAGCTGGAGTTCTGTTCCTAAACTTGCAGGCACGTACACCATAATCTCTCTCTCTCTCTCAAATTAATGGAAGAATAATAGAATATGATCATTGATGAATATATATACATATATGAATCATTGTGTAGGGTTGCAGAGATGTGGGAAAAGTTGCAGACTGAGATGGATAAACTATCTGAGACCTGATCTCAAGAGAGGTTCCTTCACTGCCGATGAAGAACAAACCATTCTCGACGTTCATCGAATTCTCGGAAACAGGTAACTCAAACTCAATTCATTTCGCATCTTTCACATTGTTAATTTACACTCTACCTAATACCCAGTTGCCATCCATCGATCGCAATGCAAATATAATGCAATTATTTGCTTCTCTCGACCACTTCAAAAGGATTTAATATTTCTCTGTTAGTCTTATATATATAGTTACATCTTTGCATGTTGCTGGAGATCCTTGTTATACTAATATTGTTCTCATATACCAGTTGATGCAATTAGAAATGTCAAATTTTGAGCTGAGCTACAGTCAATGCATCGCAAAACTGTTCACTGTACTTAAATTTGGGGGATTACTTCCTCGGATCTAAATAACTAATATTCACATAAATTGAAAAAAAAAAATTCAGTTGTTTATTTAAAAAAATGTGTTAGTTTTCCTAATATAGCCTTCATTTCAATCAATGAGTAGTTTTGGGGGAAAATAATAATAAATGTGGAGACAAAAAAATGACGTTAATGTAGGACAAAAGCAGAAACCTCAGCTGACTCTTATATTGAATGTTTCAAATACATAATAATTTATTTGAAATTAAGGAACAATATGAAAGCGGAGTACGCATTATTAAAATTTTAAAAGAAAATCTTCCGTAGTGATTTCTCTTAGCTTACTTGTTTTCCCCCCTCATACTATATGTTTGACTTTCCATAAATCTGAATTAAAAAGGATTACCCGGGACACCCGCTATTCTATTATTCCTGATATCCGACTCACATTCTAGAAGCACTGGAAATTAAATTCCGCCCAGGAAATTACAAGACAAACACACAAAACACACACACACACACACACACATTGATGTGAATTAAGGATTTATTTTGTGTTGTGGTTGTAGATGGGCTCAGATAGCTAAGCATCTACCGGGAAGAACAGACAACGAGGTGAAGAATTTCTGGAACTCATGCATTAAGAAGAAACTCATTTCTCAGGGCTTTGACCCTCAGACTCACAATCTCCTCTCTTCTCACAGACGACCCTCTCTTTCTGTTTCTTCCTCTTCTGCCACTAACAATGATCATAACAATGATTCCACTTTCAAACTGGTTCATGAACCTGAAAACATGAATCTTCAACAACCTTGTACCTCCACCGTCTTCTCCATCCAATACCAACGACCCAATTCGACCAGCACTAATAATCATAATGTCATAATGTCCTAATGATAATGTTGTCCATGAACCTCATAATTTCCCCTTTGAATCATCCATTATTAATGGGAATATTCCTGCGCCCAACTTTTCTTCGTCCTCTTCTGCCTGCATCAAGAACAACAACTATAATGATTGCTCATTATCTTCCCTTGTTGGGTTTTCTGAGAATATTGACCACAGATCATCATCATCATCATCATTGTGGGTTTCTCGGGATGATATTGCTGAAACTGACCAGATCTTGAGATCAGCTCAGACATTAATGCAAGGAGATATTACTGAAGCACAGTTGGAACAAGAGAAGGAGAAGAGCAGTACTAATAATATAGACCAAGTCAGAGAGGAGGACCATTTTAATAATAATAATAGTAACTGTTTGGAAGGGTCAAGCAATAACTTTGATTTTGGGTTGTTGGAAGGTGTACTTAACTCTGAATATATGTCTTATGACGTCCTCTCCTCCATGGATGATCTTGCATGGAACTTTTAGATCATGCACCCCTCTTTGACATTCCTTTTAATTTTGTTTATATTTCGTCATTGTAACTAAATTTCTCTTATCTGTCAACTTAATTGGGAGAAATATTTGTGTATCACATAACAGGTACTCTATACAAAATACTTTAGACGAAATATTCTTCAGTTAATTATTGTCATTTCACATGTAACATTTGTAAATTACACTATGCATTTTTTTTTTTAATTTGCGCGGAATCTTCCCCCTTTTCTTTAACTCAAGGACCTTCCAATTTATATAAGGCTTGAAATACATGCATATAATATAACTTGGCATATCGGGTCGCGAATAGAAAATTAATTGGTTGAGTTGATTGGATATATGGTGTAATATACTGCCTGATTGGTAGTTGAGGGCAGAATTTGCTCCTAAATATAATATATTGATTCATTTTATCTTTCTATTTATTATTTTTTAAAGACTAATTTATCTAACTTATAAAATGATACATTTAATTTGATATTATACAGGAGTATTTTAGTGTTATAATTTATTAATCTATTGGATTTTCTTAATTATCTAAATTAATTAAGTATATAGTTTTTTACATTAAAGATAGGAAGGAGCGTGTATAATATAGATATATATAGATGTATATAAGCGGTAATTAATGCACGTACGTAAGAGACTAACATTGATGGCAAGAAAAATTGCTTGCAAGAAAGGGGAATGAAAGTTGCATGTCATGGATTGTGGGACATTTGGTTTGGAGTTGGTAGATAACTGAGTTTACTTTTTAGACTACACATGTATTCTTGGACAACCACATGTCTTCGTTTTAAAGTACATACGTTCCTACATTCTTATAAAACTCCATGCCAATGTAGTTGTTGCCCCAAAGAATATTTTTAAATTTTAAATCAATCTTATTTATTACATTTTAATAATAATCGATAAGATTTGAAAAACAAATAACAATAAATTTTTATAATTATTCCTGATTTGAGATTTTAAAATTTCAGAAGTATTTTTTTAGGATTTCCCTTTATATAAAGATAGATAAATGAAAAAAGGTTTTGAAATATACTTCGAAGTTATACAATTTTTCGGAATAAATTATCTATTTGTGGGTTGTGACTATAGGTCATCTCACGCTAAAATAAATTATCCATGTTTTTTTTTTCCTTAAGCACAACTATTTTTTTACCGGATGTAATCCTGTTCGAGGTATTGTCAGGTACTAAAATAATGTGCACACTTCTTTCATTGGCTTGTGATGTTGTAAGAGACTAGCCTCTTTTACTATTTTTAACTTCCATTACTATCCAATTTCTTTTTGGGAAAATCCCAGAAAAAGCCCCTGGAATATACCAAATCCTAGATTTGGTCCTTAAATTTCGAAAATGACAGAATGGGTCATTGGCCCAATCTGTCATTTGTGAAATTCAGGCAAATTGACATTTTTGCCCCTGAGCAAAAGTGAGTAGTTATTCTCTAAACAAATCTAGGTAACGCTTACACTGTTCTAGTAATTACAAGATTCGTTGTAGTTAATAATAAGGTACATGACAATAATAAGATACCTGACTATGAAAAAATGAGTAGTTATTCTCTACACAAATCTAGGTAATGCTTACATTGTTTTAGTGATTACAGAATTAGTTGTAGTTAATAACAAAACACCTGACTATAAAAAAGTGAGTAGTTATTCGCTACACGAATCTAGGTAACACCTAAACTCTTATAGTGATTCCTTGAATCATTGTAGTGAATGAATAAATGAGGGCAAAATTGTCAATTCGCCTGAATTTTACAAATGACAGATTGGGTCAATGACCCATTCTGTCATTTTCGAAATTTAAGGACCCAATCTGGCATTTCTCATATTCCAAGGACCTTTTTTGGGATTTTCCCTTTCTTTTTTATCCATGGTTCTACGCTCTATGGCTAGTGTGGCCTTTGAATGGGCTCCCCTTATCGGTATCCATCTTTTTTTGTTTTTGGTGTATTTTTTTTATTCATGGCTCTACGGTTAGTATGGTCTTCGAATGGGCTTGCTGCATCAGCATATGATGAGACGTAGGCCCAATATGGTGTAAAATTCGCGTCAATGCAATCTTGGGCCAACTATATATACGTGTGTTAGGATCTTGGGCTTTCTATGACCCATTTTTTATGGGCCTAGGTTCCATCCCACATGGCTGTCAAACGTTGGGCCTTTCATCATGAACAATAGACGGCTGGATTTTCGTCAATCGGACGGCCAGGATCTCGTATACCTTGAGGAAACTTTCAGGCATCCTTAACGCCGTCGCGTTTTCGTCTGTGGGAGACGTGGCTTTACGCTGCACGTTGATTGCGTTAATGGTCACGATGAAGAATCGAACAGCGCCCAATTCTTCCGCGAAGAACGCCGAAGCCGAATGCAAGGTTTTTTTTTTTTTTTCCTAACCAGCAAATGCAATGGCTTATTCTCAATCTCAATGCGAGGTAATCTTACTTTTAGACAGTAAATAATTTGTTATCTTATTTTTTTCTGTACATATGATGTGATATTAATCAACCGATGTTTGAATCCATGCTTTATATGGAGATTATGATAAGTTACATTATTATTATGATTTATAATTATGAATAGCAGTGTTAATTTTTTTCCTTTTTTTTTTTGGATAAAGATGGCGGTGTTAGTTTTATAATATGCAAATATATATAGATATATATTGAATTAATTAACATATTTGTCCCTAAGCTATATTAACTAACAATAGGACTGAATATAAACATTTATTAATTTCTAACAAATACCTGTATAACATGTGATAGTGTAGACGTATATGATATGTAATAGTACTGTGTTAATTGATCCTAATTGACGGACTTTTTTTTTCTAATTAATGTGAATACCTCATTGGCACGTCATATAATATCCTAAACATATCCATATATATATATATATATATATTTCAATAAAAAGTAAGATACCATTTACTCGATATTATTAAATTTAAGATGCTAGTTGCTTCTCCATAAATATTTTACAGGCAAAAATAATGTTCCTTAACTCAAAAATTTTTCCCATCAAATGTGCCACATGTCAATCAAAACTTGTAGGGTCTTCTCACTTAATTAACAATCAACTTATCGTACTCTGTTACTCTGTTACTCCATAAGCACATAAGCAGCCTGTGATTTTGACTCTTAAAAAGGGAAATATTGTTCCAACGAGTAGTTTAGAATAATCAGTATTCCTCACAAAAATAGTTTAAAGGCAAAAATGAAAATTAACCATATATAGCACAATAAACTTTGCTAATCCATTTTCATTCAGAAGCAGATCAGGAAAAAGATCAGATACATGAGTAACATTATGTAAGGCTATATGGAGAAAAAACAAAATAAATAAATAAATAGGAATATAAAAAACCCCACCCCCAAAATAGAAAACAAAAAGAAAATTAAAAAAAAAGAAATGAAAGAAATATAAAGTGAGGGGAAAAAAAAAACATATGCATGCGAGCCCCCTTGACTCAACATACTCCTATTTAGTACATTATAAATATATATATGGCGCCCTTCTTGGACTTGACAAAACTAATAACAAATCCAAGATCACTTTGTGTTGTGATTTGAGCCAACACAAGTATACCTTTGTGTAAATGATTTTTTTTTTTTTTTTGGTGCTTTACTTTTGAGTATGCATCATATATAGCTAGGGTTAGTACGTACGTATTATAATATCAATCTAACATAGAAAGAGGCAAAGACTTATTGTCTTGATGAGAAGAACACAAGGAGATGATCTCTTCTAGAGTCCCACTCATTGTACCACAGCTCTTGTACTTGTGATCATATACCATATTGCAGTCATTCATCATCATTTGTTCTGGCTTCATTAATGGCTTCGTCTCCGTCGTGGTCTCTACGAAACTTGTCTGAGGGAAATCTTCAAGCTCCAGTGGCGGATATGAAAGTTGATAGTGCATGCCAGCATACATTTGTAGCTCCATTTCCTGCAACAACATGAAGTGATCTCAGAACTGTTCAAGTACTTAATTACTAATCCTGATATAGTGTAATTAATCCTGGTTATTCTTACTCAGATTTGAACTTTTCTTATGATCTTTCAAGATTATTACTCCTAAGAGTACCAGTGACACACACACATTCTTGGGTACAACGAAGAGAAGGAAGAAGTATATGACCTAGAGAATGATTTCACTGAAAGCATGCATGGTCAATAACTTGAACTAAAGAGCCACTTAGATTTAGGTTAAGTGGGGTGCAAAAGGTGTTTATACTTAAGACTTAAAAAAGTGGGAAGTTGAGGAAAACGAAGTCCCCAATCAGATGCATAGATAGTGCTATTCTATGTAAAAACTAAAATAAAAGTAGCTCATAAAGAATTTTGAATGTTGTGTAAAGCTAGCAAGCTAGCTAGTCACTGAACGTTAATCGAGAGAGAGAAAAGAAGTGGCTCACTTCATATCTCATGATTTAAGAGAAGAAGAATTGTTGATAATAAATGAATAGCTTTTGCTAAAATAGGCCAAAGACCTAGCAGCCACTGATATAAAAAAGAATGTGACTAAAGATAAAGATGAGTCTACTAAGTTTGAAATGCCGTAAATGCTTTAGTTTTAGAAATCAACGTATCAATTTGATGATCATGAACTTATTAAATGGGTAAGGGGAAGAAAAATATGTATTCACTTTGGAAAACGCTTAATTTTGAGTCAGTCAAAAAGAAAAGAAGTTATGGGAGATGGTGAAGAAGGGGAAAGCCAATCATATTGGAGTATATATCAGTCCAAGTGAATTTTTGAGAAGGAAGCTTTACGAAAAGATAGGAACTTCATCATACTCGCAACTTTTGTTACTTTAAGATCAAAAGAGCGCTCAAAGACATGTAATGTGGGCCACTAGGTATATATAAATATAAAATAAATCAATCTATTGTAAATTTTTGTTTGGGCTAAAGATCTGTATGTTTTACGCATTTATTATGCATTAATTGAGGTGTGAAAGGGACGTTTCAAAGTAACAAAGCAGAAATGTAAAGCAAAAACATAGTTGGAAATGCAGGATAGGTAGAGAGAGTAATCATGGGCATAAATGGCATGAAAGGGGAAAAAAAAAGTCAAATATACTGTAAGTAAATCATCATAATAATGCTCATCATGATAATAAATTTATTTACGTATTTTTATAAATTAATTTATAATTAATATGAGTTATTAGAAAAAGGGACAGCTCACAGTATGACAAGACGTCCAGTAAGAAAAATAGAATGAAGAATGAGACGTAGATGGGTTTCACTTTGTCCAACTCCTCTTTCTTTTATCTTATCTATCTTTCAAGCTCGACGATATATATTAATTATTCTAAGTTCCGATATACTTAATTAAGAACTCATCATATGATAATCTTGCTACATATAGCCCGGCATGCATTTTTGTTCCCAGCACACATATGAAGGATCATGCTACCTATATATATATATATATATATAGCGACCATGATAACAAGATCAAATGCTGGACATCTATGTGAACAGATTAAAGAGAAATTTCAATCATAAATAGATACCTGAAATAGATTTGATGAATAATCAATTCCAAGGGAATACCGATTTGCTGCACTATTTGCTTCATCAGAAGCAATTTGGGCTTGAAAATCATTATCTGCTAACCCAGTTTGATCAGTGGGGGTCCCTTGAGTGAGATCCGAAGACGAAGCATTATCACAAGGAAATTTACTGTTGGAATTGCCACCATCGTGATTATTATTTTTATTGACCATAGTTTTCTCATCTGGAATTTCCATTTCTCTAGAAACCTCGAAGCCACTTGAATCCTCCCTTAATCCTTGTTCATCTGCGACCCACATGTCAGACTTTGATCCCTTGTTCTTATTAGCAGTAATTTCTGTTTCCTCTTCCTCCCGATCTTCTTTTGGTTTTGGGATTTCGATCGTCTTCTTGAAGACACGACACAATGAATAAGAATCCTGTGATGTACATCCCATGATGTGTCAGAGATCGTAAATAAAATTATATATTCATGTGACTTCACTAACACCAATATCATAAGCTTTTGTTTGAGTAAAACCATGGTTTTGCCTTTAATCAGCCACTTAAGCTTTAGGTAAAAACTGTATCTCTATAGCGTAAACTTTTGGTGATGTTTTTGTTCATGAACGTGATGAATCCGGGAGAGAAAAGAGTAATATGAAAAAAGCAAGTTAAGAAAAAGAGAATGGGAAAATCAAAAGAAAAGGGATGCAACAGTAAGAACACTCTTCATCATCATGTTTGATCGTAACCTAAATATATATTCTTTGTAAAGAGAAAAGAAAAATAAAGTTTGCAAATCATAAAGAAAAAGATCATTGTAAGAATATCAGTAGTGGCATGTGCATCCTTGTAGAACAAGATTCAAAACTTTGATATATAGGAGTTTGCTATATGCTCTACATATATTCAGGTTCCATATTCATGAGGGGTCACAGATCAATATCTTAAAGTGCTCATAAAATCTTCTGCGAGCTAAAGACCAACTTAACAAAGACTAAAGCAACACCGAACTTCAGGATCTTGTCTTGTCCGGTCTTTAGATCGTGATTAACTTTTGTGGCTTTTTAGGGTTTCTTCTACCATCGATTCAGTCATTATATAATTATTATCCCTAGACTTGCACAGGAAAAAAACAAATCCAATTCCAAGCTTACTGTGCTCCTAGATGCGGAACAACCAAATATAATATTCATACATTGTAAGGCTTGTTATATATCAACTCCCTTAATTATTTTTCAAAAACCCTAGTTTGGTTTCAGTTGTGAAAAAACTCACTAGATTTTTATAAGTCATTAACCATGATGCTTCAAAAGTTAAAATGTATGTTAGCATACTTACAAATTAATTTGCAGTTAGACACCACACATATATATGCTATGTAATTGAAGAAGGAAGAAGGAGGAGGAGAAAGAAAGAGTAGAAAAGAAAATGTTTGACGAAAAGACCTTCAAGGAGAAGGAAGAAGTAGAAGGAGGAAGTGAATCAGTGAGACGATATTCGTGCATGACCCAGCTGGTTCTGATACCATGTGGTGCTCTTCCTCTGTAATAAACCAATGTCTTCTTCATCCCTACTTGGCGTTTCTGAGAATGAACTGCCCTATCTTTGCCTGTGGCTTTCCAGTATCCAGCTCTTGTTGCTCGGTTTGTTCTTGACCCATTTGGATACTTTCTATCCCTCGGACTGTAGAAGTACCATTCCATATCCTTACTTGGCAAGAACGACTTATCTGTTTAAATTTTTATCAGTTTTAAACAGTTAACAAACAAACTCCAAGTTAAGAACCATTATACATGTTGAGAAACTCCTATATATAAAACTCCTTTGGTCGGTACTAATCGAGGCCATTATCGAAGAAATGTCTTATTTATAGAAAGAACGACTATATAAAAGATAGATGTACCTGGCAAATCCCATGGTTCGCATTTGTAAAGATCAACTTCAGGGATAATTTCAAGCTCTATAGAACGGCCTGTGATTTTTCTTTCCAAGTAGTAAGCAACGAGTTCTTCATCCGTTGGGTGGAACCTAAACCCGGGTGGGAGACTCATCGGTGCCATTCTAACTGTAGAGAGAGATGGGTAGAGAGAGAATGGAATTTGGGAAATGAGTGGCAGAAGATGTGAGCTAAACTAGAATGTACGACACAGAACTAAATAGGCCACTATTGAGCCAGAAGTCTTATGAAACTACCCTTGAAATCCAAGCATATTACTTAAATTTGTACGTTAAAAGCGTACTGATATCTGGCGGACTGAGCAATTACGATGGGAACTGAGGGACAAGAATGTAAAATAAAGGGACCGTCATAGGGTCTTTAGAATAGAATCTAAGAGCAAGTAAGATGGTACTTGCATGTGTGAAAACCCAGAGAGAGGATAAGAAGCTTCTCTGCTTTTGTCTGCTCACAAAATAACAAAAATCAAAGGCCTTCTTAAAAGGCTGTGTGGGCCTTGACGGACCGTCCATACTCTACAACACGCAATACTATGCCTGTTTCTGTATTAAATAATCACGGCTGTATAGAATATTACACTACTCTCTGCAGTATTCCTTAATCATCACCATTACTATATTATATGGGTATCTTGGACGTAATATATTTGACGTACATGTACTATTATATTTGATATATCTGGACGTCGATCTACAAAGCATTTGCTGTTTTAGAATACCATCATTATATTCTTTGCATCTCATGCAAAAGTAGCAGAAGGCACAGAATCCCTTACGTTCAGTAACATCGGCATGCGAGGTTGATTTTTTTCCCCTTATTGAGGTTACCTAGGATCAATGAGATCTAGCTAGTATTAGTTAATTTGAACTGCTTTTGCTCTAGTTTTTAAAATTTGCTTTGGATTATATATATATATATATATATGTATGTATATTAGCCTACCTGGGCATTTTTCCAATAGTTTTCCCAAATGAAGATGACAATTATTATTCATGATTAATGAATGAATGAACCATTTTGTTCACGGGGATCGAACCCCACACACTATCAGACTAATGAACCATTTTGTTCACGGGGATCGAACTCCACACACTATCAGACTAATTCAAATTCGATTGAAGAGGACCCTTTCAGGTGGAAGCTCTACTACCTGTAAGTTTAAACTTGAGACCTCTAGTTAAATTGGAACAACCTTTTTACTACTTGATTCAGGCTATCGGTGGTATCCAACTATAAATAGTGTTTAGGTGTTTCAAGATATGATCTCCTTAGGAAATAATGTCCATCAAACAAGACTTGGACTCTAATTAACAAGTTCGCTAATTAAGCATTAAACCACCAACAGTATCCAGAAAATTAATCTCGACCCTTTTGTTACATGTTCAAAGAAACGTTGCAAGCTCATAAAGCTCATAAATCATGTTCCATGCAAGCACATGAATATGCATGGACCTCACTCCAAGATCAACTGGCTCTGAACTTAATCATGAATCTAAGTATAAAGCAGATCTAGTATCATAAACTAAGATAATACAGCAAGGTAAAAAAGGAAAGTGACAGCGTAAAGCGCGTAGAAACATGTTACTAGTAATGTGACATGTTGCAGAATTTGCTGATTAATTAACTATGATCCAATTAAAGCTGCAAAATAATTAATCGCAATATTCCTTCCCGAACATACACTTATTTAACAATTATTAATGCATATCGCTTCATGCTTTAAGTATAACACATACGATTAAAAAAATGTAGTGTAATACTGAATCTGGCTTTGCTTTGCCTTTTTCTATTACGCGTTGGCATACGCGGTGCTGTATTTTAATTTAATAGAAGATATATACACTTGGACTAGCAGAAATCGAAGCCATCATGATCATGTCTAATTAAAGTAACAGTATTAAAGCTTTGATCAAGACCATTTAGAAACATAGACCAGAAAAAGTACGACAAGATTAACTTATTGGATTTAAACAATGTCTAGCTCTAACATCAAGAAATTCTTACCAAATACAGGTTTGAATTGAAATATTTAAATTTGTATATCCATCTAAGTCCTATTTTAACAAAAAGCGATAAAAGAATTGTGTTCAATGTCATGAGTATTCTAACTATTGGTTCATCACTAATTGCGATTCGTTTATGTAATTATTATAGAAATTATGCGTCTCTAATCCTTTATCTATTTCTTATTTTAGAACTGGAACTAATACAATTTTCAGTGATCAAGAACTCTTTTCCTCAAGATATGGTATCTATACTCATAAAATAAAAAATTGTAGACCAACAAACAATAAGATCATGTATAAGTTCTCTCTCATGAGATTATAAGAGAAAATTATATAAACATGAAATGTTTTGTAAAACAAACTATATTGAAATCATACAGATAAAATTAATTAAAAAAGAGATCAAAGTATGTAGAATGTAGAGAGATGAGTTGGGTGGGGTCCCTGAGATATATAATTAAGTGTAATTTGTAATGGGCGGTTGGTCTTTAATTTTCAGAGGAAGAAGGGGAAAGAGCCCTTTATGAAGCATAAGATGGGGGGCTTAAGGTAGGGGCCCAACAGCATCTGAGCAAATCTACCTGTCAAACTGTCACTGTCTCTTTATCTTTAATATTTTCTGCCTCCTTTAATTTTTTTTCCTGCCATCCAAACACACTTTTTCTTTACTGTTTCCTTTGTTCCTTCTCCAATGCCTTTCCTTAAAATATCATTTTCATTTGGGTAAAGACATACTCGTCTCTTTAATCATTACTACCAAAATCTTTGACTGCCCCATGCTCCTCTTCCTCTTCCCACTCTCTCACTTTTCTCTCGCGCAATCACGCACAAAAACGGCAAGTTCACTAAACACTCGTCACTGATAATATATTAAGCAAGTGAAAATTCTCTACCTTTTAATGTAAAAGAATTAGTAAAGGATCTGATTTTTAATACTTTCAGTCCTAAATGTAGGACCTAATAAATAGGAAAAAAT
>NW_021632481.1:0-38495 GCF_004799145.2 Neltuma alba | reverse complement strand
TAATCATGACTACTCTTCAATTAAAATTACGTTGACAAGTATAATCAATAAGGATACTTTAAAAAGTAAATTACAAATTTGAGAGATAAAATGAATTAAGATCTTATATTTAAAACAAAATCAAGTTCCCAACTAGCTCTTATAATAAGGACGGAAGATAGTATTACTCATGGATTTTGTGTTCTAATTGCAATGTGATCTGCAAATTCTTGTTGGCATTTTGGAGGAAGCTCCCCAAACGTTTTCTTATTGATAAGGTTCAAAGGAACATATCATCTGATAAAGCTCAGGTTATTAAGTTCTCCATCAACTTTCATGCAGAGAACAATGAAAGTGCAGAGCAACCCCTGATCAAGTCGAATCATATGAGCATGAATCTTAAATTTACAAGTATAGAGAAACATTTTGTTTTGAACTTCACAAGTTTTATTCTGAAGGATGCAACAAGATTGCCATTAACATGTTTGAGGCTTAAGTTTTTCTGTCGCTTCTATCAACCATCTGAAATTGGATGGGACATTTAGGACATTATCATACGCAGGCTTACGTTGTTTGTGATTTTTGAAGCCCAGCTTCTTTTAGTGAATCCCTGTGGTGTTTCAATTTGGTTTTGATTGTTGAAACCCAACTTAATAATGACCACATTTAATTTGGGAATTTTGAAGCTTAGTCCTTAGCATCCTTCTGGTGTGGTCTTGTCTACTTCTGCCAGTTTGATGGAATCCATAATCGAGCATTAACATATAGAGACAAATATTAATTGTCACAAAGTAGTAGAAAAGAAGCTATGAAATCCATGGAGAGACCTGTAATAATTTATAATTTACGCCAGTTGGTTTTGTTTGGTCTCAGAATTTTTTAAAGGCCGTGGAAGAAATCATATAAATTACAGAGACAAAAGCAATAACACTCTAAGCTCAAGCAAACTCTTAACACAGAGAATCCATTAATTTTTGAAAAAATATAGCTGCCCATCACAATTTTTTCTTTTTACGTTTTTGGCGGCAGCAGCAGCTGATATCCAGAGTCCTTCGGACTCTGACTAATTAGGGCCCGGCCGGGTGGGACTCTTACAGACAGCAAGTTCTCTCAATGAGTATTTAACACAGCTGCATGCTCAGGGCTTGAACACAAAATCTCTAGTTAAGCTAACACAGGCCTCTTATAAGCTGAGCTACGCGCTAATTGATCAATTGGGCCATTTTTAGTTTCCCTTAAAAAATTGATCAGTACTTATGTTCCGATGTCAAGTAATCAGCTTGCTGATAAAGCATTAGTTCAACTATTTATGATTTGATTGCAGTAGCTGCAACGTGTAGGAAGTCCAACTGCACTCCTATGATTAGTGCAGGCTTGGGACACTGCATCAAATTTGACAAAAGAAAAGGATTCTGCAACTTCACTTTCAGTTATTATCTTTCAACACAGTATACAAAGAGCACCCAATCATTCATATAGCTTCCTTTTATCTGATTTTTCAAAAACCGCAGGTAAAAGAACTAACACTTTAAAGTGTCCATAGGGTTAAATCACAATAAAAATGAGCACTAATTTGCTCAAGACCTTTTAGTGACAAGTTTGTGTTGATTATCAACCATTCAATGTTGCTAAACCTTTTCAGACCGATTAATCTCAAAGAAATGCATCTTTGGTACTTGGTGAAAACAAGTCCCTGGAGACTTCAGAGGAATTATGCTATTTCTTGGTCCTAATATGAGATTTGCGTATTTTAAAGACATTTTTGTGTCGTTCTCCGTATATTTGATTTGCTCTGACCTTTCCTATCTGATAAATCTCAAGCAAGTCTCTGAACATTCTTTTTTTTTTTTTTTGGCAAATGTGGATCGGAGATGATATGCACAAGACAGTAGTGTTTTCTGCAATCCTGAGCTTAACTAAGACTTCTGTCCAGAATATAAGCTAATAAACATGGACCCCTATAGTTTAATAGCATATAATGTCACAGAAAACACCATGTAGTTGATGCATTAATTTGATCGAAGCCATTCAAAGATTGTATCTTAACCAAAGATCTGTGCCTCACCTCATTATGAATAGGTAATGGCTCATAGTTTTGAAGAAGTTAATGTTTTAAAAGGATAGATACTAACAGACCAAACCGTAACCTCAGACTCATAAAGGCCATTAGATAGTATATGTGATTTTACAATAGGATTAAACAGAACGAATACAAGCAAACTTCTGGTTCAGTGGTTTATTATTTTCACCACACAAGATTACAACAAGAACCAACTGAAAAAAGGATCTACTAGAATCTGATGATCCTGAAAATTCAGAAATCTGTAAGACAAGTAATATAGATAAAAATATGCTATGAACATTATTACAAGCTCTGGATTTTGTCTGATACAACTATACCATGATTAATTCAGAAACACATACAGATAGAACCTTATGATATGCTAACTAATTCCTAGTAAGGAGGCGGTGGAGGGTATGGCCAACCTGGTGGTGGAGGAGGACCAGGAGGCCCCGGTGGCGGTGGTGGAGGAGGACCAGGAGGCCCCGGTGGCGGGGGTGGGTGATAAAAATATGGCGGTGGTGGGGGGCCAGGTGGCCCTGGTGGTGGTGGAGGTGGACCTGGTGGTGGGGGTGCATAAGGATCCGGAGGTGGCGGAGGATAGTAAAAAGGCGGCGGCGGACCGGGCGGTGGGGGACCGGGCGGTGGCGGACCATGTGGTGCATAAGGATCCATATTGGTGTTACAGCGAGGGTTGAAATGGGATGATGGTATTTATAAAATGACTGGAAGCTTCGAGGAAGTAGATAGAGATTTTGTTGTTCCTCTTAGGACTCACGGTTGGAGTTTGACGGTTTGTTGAATGAATGGATTCTTTCGTGATAACTTCGGCCTTAATATTTGTGTACTGTTTTTTTTGTGCAAAGGTATGGACCTCAATTTAATTTTTCAAGTGTCATTTATATCCCAATATTTTTAGTGGTGCTATTTTACTTATTATCTATTCAATTTGATACAATCTCACCCATTTTTCAGCTTCTCCATGTGATTGCATTTGGTTAGTTTGTGTGAAAGTTGCTAATCATTTAATTAAAGAAACAAAATTTTTAATTTTAACTAAAAATGACAATTTTAGATGAATAAAAAAAATGGTGAGTTGGTAACTGTAACAAATTTAAAATATTATTATTAAAATTGCAGTGTTAAGAAAATTAGGGTGTTTGCCTAGATGCTTATAAGCAAGCAGATCGGGATATTCGATGTTACCTTACCCTTATTTTTTTTTAAATAAAAGTTTGTGTGTTTAACGTGGATTTGAATTTCTTAATTAAGCTTTTTTATCTTTTTTTTTTCCAAATAATTAAGATTTTTATCAATAGTAAGCCTTGAATTTTCTGTGTGATAACTTCAAGATTTTCTTACTTGATAATATCAAAATAACCGAATTGCTTGCTTTAAGTAAACTACTAAAATTAGTTACATAAAAGTGATAAATGCATAGAAAACGAATTTTTTTCTTGAATATGCTCTTATTTATAAATGCGTATGTGATGTATTAAAAAAAAGGGAAGTGGGTATGTGAGAATAAGGGGAGAAAAACAGAGAGAGTGTATGGGATAAATATAAGGAGAGATGGTATATTAATTAAGAGTAAAATGAGTAAAAATGCATTTAATGTTCAAACAAATTCAAATTGAATTTACCAAAAGAGATAAACCAACTCAAAACGTTAAATTATTACTGATAAAACATAATTTAATAATTAATATTATTAAGACTCAGTCAAAAAAGTGTCCACCAAAACTTGAGAATTATCCAATGTTCAATACGAAGGAAACAGATGGGAGGAGAAGGAAGAAGAAATTTTGATTGGTTCAATTTAAAAAATTGATGAAGTGAAGTTATAAAATGTTAATAAAAACAAGATGTAAAATAAAAGTGTAAAAAAATTAATTCAAAAATTTTATTGCCTAAATTTTTAAATCTAACACATGAAAATCCCCCACTTTCCCAACCAAATTCGCGTTTATTTTGTTACTCTCTCCGATGTTTATCATAGGAGACCTTTTAGAAGAAAAACTTTGGTCCTTATTATTCCATCCCTTCCTTTTTATAAGAAGTAATTTTTTTCATAATGACATCCCTAAATATAGAAAGCATATCTTTTTTGTCAAAAATTTTAAACTAGTCTGTCAATTTTTCTCCATTAAATATATGCCAATTAGTATCTCCCTTTAATAAATTTTTAATCATTATCTCTCATTATTTTCTTTACAAACAAGGGCATATATATTTTTGAAAAATATAGGTATATTTTACACATTTATTTGATAGTTGTTTTCTATGATAAAAGACGGAAGGAGCATAACTGCACAAGATAACAACATGGTTATTAATGATTTTTTCCTAATTTATCCTTGTTTACAATTATTATCATTATAATATGAAAAATTTTCATAACAAAAATTTGAAATTACTAAATTCCAAATAAGAAATTTTTACAAAAATAAAAAAATGTGTTATTATTTACAAATTCAATATTCTTGAAATCTATTAAAGTGTTATTATCCAACTTAATTCCAGATTTAGCGATTTCAAATTTTCTTTTTTTATTTAATAATTCTCTCTAATAATATTTATTATGAGGCAATGGCTAAAAAAGGAAACATAGCAATGAAGTCCCACAGAAGACAAAATACTGCAAAAGGTCCTGAAATTTTGATAATTGCTTTAAAATCTCAAAAGGACTTGATTGCAATAATGAAAGAGTTGAAAGTCCTTGTTGCCCCTAGTATAGAAAAATTGCTGAAAAGAGAAAGTTGTCAATGTGGGTGAGGGTGATGATAGTTGTCAATATAGGTTGTGATAGTTGTGCTTCACTTGTCAATTTATCTACTAATATGAGTTTGGAAAAATATGATTTCAAGTTACATAATAACAAAGTAATATGTAGACTAATATTTTTTGATGATAATGTGATATGATATCATTATTAAAAATTAATTATCACTTATAATGTGAACAGTTAATTAATGACAAGTAATTTCATATTTTATATGAGTAATAATTGATTTTTAATTATGATATTATATCACATTATTATCAACAAAATATGAGTCTGCAAAATATGTCCATATGACTTGTCATTATGGAATTTGAAATCACATTTTTTCAAACTTATATCAATAGGTAAATTGACAAGTGAAGTAGTAATATTGACAACTATTGTAGCCTACATTGACAACTCTATTTTTTTCAGCACTTTTTCTGTACCAGGGACAACAAGATATTTTTAACTTTTTTATTATTATAATCAAGTCCCTTTGAGATTTCATAACAATTATCAAATTTTTACAAACTTTTTTTATTATTTTGTCTGTGTGTCCACAAAAAAAAAAGGATGTGGCGTTGGAAAGAGAGAGAGCGAGACTTGTAGATGGAGGAGAGAGAGGTGAGTGTCAGAAATAAGAAAAACATGTTTGGATCGGAAGAAAATAATTTTATTAAAGATATATTTGAAAAGTTTTAGTAACATGTGTAAACTACCAGCAGCTGATGGGATCTTATAAATTATACTACTTTCAATTCTTGGTATAAAAACTAGTTTGACATTTAATTTGATCTTAAATATAAGATTTTAATCTAATTTATCTCTCATATTTAGTAATTTTTTTCAAAGATAGTCATTATAATAGCTGTAGATATTAAATATTTTATCAAATGATAGTTTTAACTAATATGCATGATTAATAAGAGTATTTTAAGGAAGACAAGACATATTTATTAGAAATAATTAATTTAATTAATTTTTTTAATCTACTCAAATTAATTAATTTTTTTAATCTACTCAAATTAATTAATTTTTATATCAAGAATAGTAATAAGGATATGATGGACACAGCCGTGCTTGAGCTTCCCCGGAAAAATCGAAAACGAAAACGAAAACGAAAACGAAGCCTTGTACAGGTTGCCACTTGCACTTGGATTTTGAGTCAACACACGAGTTCTTATCTAACGGTTTTGGAGAACTTGTCTCCCTAAATATTTTTTTCCAATTGAAAATCTTGAATTTATCACTTTAGTAAAGTTGATGTAGTAATTTATAGAAGTGATTATGTTAAAGAACTAAATTCATAATTAATTATTAAACACATCCTAAATTTATTAAATAAAACATATTTACAAGTAAAACAATGAACACTTATTATTGAAAATTCTTAAAATTAATAAAGGGTTAAGGTGCACCCAATACCTCAAACTATTTTTTCAAGTGCGTCCAGTGTCTTAAAGTAATTTTGGTACATTCAGTGTCTTAAACTAATTAAAATAGTGCACACATATCCCAAGCTAACAAAAATTTTATGTTTGACCATTGACCTCATGACTCAACTCAAAGTTGACCTCAAATTTCCTACATGGCAGACACATAAGCAGCTAATGTGTATTATTGTTACTCAAAATTCAATTTATTTTCTTCCTCTTCTTAGAACGTTCATTTTTCTGCCATTGTGTTTTTTAAAATAGAAAAACTAAAGACCACCGATCCAAAGCAAAGGAGAGAAAGAAATTAGGGTTCAATCCTTACCCCCATCTCTCACTGGCAGATTGAGGTAATCGATTGAGGTGAGATAGAGAACAATGGGAGAAGATGAGAATGTTGGAGACGATGTGGACCATGGTGGGAATGATCTGGCAATGGGTCCGAATGCTATGGAGAGGAACAAGGTCGTTGATGTAGAAGAGGAGGTGGATGATGTGGAGCTCAGCAGAGATGATGCGGCGATGGGGTCGAATGAGTCAGAGGTCATCTCAGACAAGTTGAAGGTCGACTTAGAGTTCAACATAGAGGATGGACAAGTGTCAACGTAGAACCCATGCGGTGAAATGAGTAAGTCGGGTAACTGCAATCTCTTCGCTGTAGTTTCATTTTTTTATAGGCACACCTAGGGGTGAGCAAAATCAAATCGAAACCAAAAACCGAACCGAATACAATTATGCTTTTTCAGTTTTTTATTTTATTTTTATCGGTTTTTATTTTTATTTATTTTTGGTGTACGGTTTGGTGTATATAAAAAAATTTCAGTTTAAACCGAATAACCGAAATAATTCAAAATTACATCGTATTTGCATAAGATGTTGCTCCTCATATTGTGCGTGCAGTGGAAAGGGATAGGCTTGTCTTCTTGTGCTTCTGGGCTTGGGCCCTCTTTGTAAACAAAATAATAATAATAATAATAATAATAATAATAATAATAATAATAATAATAATAATAGCTTCATTAAAAAAAATCATCGACGGACATTTTTTTGACCCAAGGGATAGATATGGACGGATGAATCGTGGAGGGATGCATAAAATTGAAATAAGAAATGTTTTTAAAATAATTCTATTTTGACTTGGTTTTTTTTAAATAATTGAAAGTTGACAAAATTGAAAATCCCCAATTCATTCAATCAGATCAAGAAACTCAGCCCTAACCCTTCTCTGATCTCTCAATCATTCTCAAGTCTCTATCCTTGGTCCCTTACCTCCTCACACCTTCTCCATTCTATCGACTGAACCCTCATCTCCTCACCTCCTATTGACATTGTGCTCTCTTTACTATTTAGTCCTATCTTCTGTTCAATCAAGGTTAGCGTCTTTAGTTCTTGTTCAGTCCTGTTGTCTAGTGTTCAGTCAAGGTTGAGCGTCTTCACTCGATCTAGTACTTCATTCTGGTAAGTAAACTTGTATATTACTCACAGATTAAATATTTTATTGTTGTTCTTTATGATTATACAGCTGTGATTCTGTCGACATTTCACTGTTTTGTTTCTTTATTGCTTTTATGCATTCACTGTTTTGTTTCTGTCTCTTTTTTATTAATCATTCTCTATTCCCTTTTTTTCATTCTATATGAAGATGATTTCTATATTCAATATTAATATAAATGTACATGCATCATTACCTTATTTTGGTATACATTCTAATCCATTTATATATTGTGAAGGTGAAACTATGGCTGACCAAACAACTGGAGGAGGTGAAAAAAATCAACCTTTAGCTACTGAGAATAAGGCTTCAACAACCAGGGTTGGAAAAAGAAAAGCCATGAAACTAAGATCAAAAGTTTGGGAACACTTCACCAGATTTGTGAATGATGCGAGTGAAATTAGAGGTAATTGCAATTATTGTGGAAGTGATATTAAATGTGATCCAAAACTGAATGGAACCACCACACTTAACAACCATATGAACATCTGTAAATTGAGCCCCCTTCCTAATCAACTTGCATAATCTCATATAAATTTTAATGTAGAGGATGATAAAATCGGTCTCCTTCATTGGAAATTTGATCAAGAAGCCATTAGAAAAGCCTTGGCATGTATGATAATCACTGATGAATTGCCCTTCAAGTTTGTTGAGGGGGCTAGCTTTAAGCAATTTATGCAATGTGTTCAACCTAAATTTAAAAGTCGATCTAGATGGATTGTGGCTTGTGATTGTTTTGGAATTTATATTAATGAAAAAGTCAAATTTAAAGACTACTTGGGTAGGGTTTGCCTCACTACTGAAACTTGGACCTCTTTTCAAAGAATAAATTACATATGTATTACTGCACATTTTATAGATGACACATGGACTTTGAAAAAGATAATCTTAAATTTCATTTCTATTTCCAGCCATAAAGAGAGGGATATTGGAATAGAAATTGAAAAATGTTTACTTGAATGGGGAATTGAAAGAGTGTTGACAGTTACAGTGGATGATGCTAATTCTAATGATTTGGCATGTTAATATTTGGAAGAAAAAAATTATAAATTAGAGTTATTCAATTCTAAAATGTTAGTTTTTGCATGTGAGATATGTTGAATACATAATCAATTTAATTGTTATTGATGGGCTGAAAGAAATGGGGTGTTCAGTTAAAAAAGTTAGGGAAGCTGTTTGCTTTATCAGGCAGTCATCTATTAAAATGAGAAAGTTTAAAGAGAGTTGTGAGGATGAAAAGATTCAGAGTAAAAAAATGTTATGCTTAGATGTTTCTACTAGATAGAACTCTACTTATTTAATGTTGGATACTGCCCAAAAGTTTGAGGCTGCCTTTAAAAAATATGAGCATAAAGATCCTTATTTTAGATTTGATCTTGAAGTTGAACAAGGGGTGCCTGAAGATGCAGATTGGAAGAATCTTAGGAGGTTCACCACTATGTTGGGTCATTTTTATGATCTTACTTTATGTATTTCTGGCTCTCTTTTTGTGACATCTAATTATTTTTTCTATGAAATTTATAAGCTGTATCGCATCCTGGATGAATGGAAAAAAAGTGATGTGATGGAGTTGGCAAACATAGCAAGCAAAATGAAAGAGAAGTACGATAAGTATTAGGGAGATTCTATGAAAATGAACAAACTTCTTTATGTTGTTGTTATTCTTAATGTCACACCTCCTTTAATACCCTATTATACATCAATTGGAACCATTATAATGCATTCCCCAATGTTTCTGAGTGAAAAATTTCAATTCCAAAATTTTACTTTGTATTTTGTCCGTACACTGTTTATCCGAATTTAAGCCAACTTTAAAAATTCATAATTAATTCTAGAAAAATCGAAACGAGGTAGTTCTAATTCTCACGCGAAACTTACTAAGAGGTCTATAGAGGAAAAAAAATTCATTGGACTCAATTCCATCTAGAACAGTACCAAAAAATTTGACAAAATGCATTGTTCATATGGTTATTTTTCAAATTTTCAGTATTTTAACTCAACTTTGGAAGGACATAACTCTTAGCACAAAACTCCAATTTTAATGGTTTACCACTTATTTGAAAGTTAAAAATAAGATCTATCACCTGCAAAATCTCAAGTCCAAATTCTATCATTTGCTTATTATTTTATGTGTCACAATTTTCCCCCTAATTTAAGTCTTTTTATCCCCTATATTTAATTTCCTTAAATTTTGTTTCCTTTTCCTTTCTCCCATACCCTTTACGCATTCTTCCACACATAATTACACATGAGGGCATGGCATAGAAATATACTTTACATCAAATTCTCATTTATAACTCATTACAATTTAACATAAAGTTCATTGGGACATTACATAACATCCCAAAACAACGTAGTAATCATCAAGCTCTTTATCCCAATACCAACTCCTTGCCTTGATCCATGGATGAGCCACTTCCTAAATAATAAATAAATTGACATAGAGGGAATGAGATTTCATAGAAATCTTAGTAGCATTTAAATTATAATTATCATGCAAATCAAGCTAAATGCAATGTGACATGTTATAACTTCAAGTTACATAAAATCATATCCAACAATACACTAGAAGAGGAACATTAACACTTCTACATTAATACAATTCAATGCATTTGGCCAAAACATAAACCAAGGTTATCCAACCAACCAAAATCAAAACACAAGTTCCTCAATCCAAGCAACCACAAATCACATTAAACAAGCAAGATAAACAGTCAAATTATAATTCAAAGCTGCCTTTTACTACTTGTTCAATTCGGTCACCTCAAGGGACAATGATCCTTCTTGACTCCTCCTTAGAAAGCCTATTAAATGAAGCATAAATATAGGCCACATTAACCATTAACCAACACAACACAAAACTTTAACTTTAACCAAACATTTTCCTCCCTTTTTCTTTGATTTTTAACAAAATGATTCCTCCTCTAGAATCAATAACTTCATGACCCATTCCTACATAATTATTCATGAGGAATCCAAATATAAAATCAGATTTTTAAAAATCAAACTTCTTCCCCTTCAAGTTGAGTTGGCCAAATAGGGAGTATATACTTCCAAAAATTCTATTTTTGATTCCAATAATTTTAAACACTTCCCAATACTATATCCCTACACAAAAACACATTTTAAACCCATTGAAATCATCAAATCAAGCTAACACAGTTTCTTGTAGCATCCACATTATGTCACATCCTGACATTTAGGCCGAGAAATACTAGAATTAGCCTGAGATGAGTAGGCTACCAGAACTTTTTTGGCAGAGGTCCTAGAAATTTCCTGGAAGGATAGAGAGATTCTCAGGGACTAAATCGCAAAGGACAAGTTTTCTAGAACTAAGAAAAGAGAAAGTTAAAGACTCTAGTAAAGTCTCGAGGCCCAAGAATGAGAAATAGAGATGAATGTAGGCCAATAGTTATGTTGGAGGCTTCAATGAGGTGAATTTTGAAGTTAAGCCAAACTAGGAGTAAAATTGTAATTTTGCAAAATTTTGGGCTGGTAAGTGCAAAAATGAAAATTATGCCCGAAAATCCCAGAAAAATCCCAAAAAATAGGAAATGGTAGGTTAAGGCCTGAACACTTCAAAAAAATTTCAAAAAAATAGGAATAAGGTTTAGAGGCCTGTATGAGGGTAAAAATGATAAAAATGCCTTTGGAAGGGATTTGTGGAATTCCTAGGGTTTTGACTGATTTTGAATATTATTAAAAATGAATTATTTAAAGTATAGGGAGGTCTCAGATAATTGGAAGAAAATGGGAAAAAATACTAGAAGAATTGTCACAAGTTTTAAAAATAATTTCGTCCCCAGAAAGTGAAAAGTTTGGCTTTAATAAAATTTAAAGCCTATTTGCATACTATCCGGGAAAAGTCAAAGTCAAATGTGTAGAGGTTAACTTTTGACTTAAGAAAAATTAAAAAAATTCCTCGTGATGAATAAATAGTATTGGTATCAGGAGATAAATTCTCAGAGTTGTGGATCAGTAGAAAGAATTCAGTCAAGATCACTTTGAAATAAATATTATTAATTATTTTAATTAGTTTAATGGAAGAACAAGGGAATAGCATCACTCTCTATTTGGTCATGTTATATAATTTCATGTGGATTTGTTTGAGATGAGAAAATGGTACCAGAACATGTCTCAGTGGTCCTGGGTAAGTCAGGACCCGAAAAAGAACCATGTACGGTGCAGAATGGCAAGATAGGTGGAGGAATGCCTAAGGGTTATATTTTACACAAAATTTTATATTAATTTCCTCCCTATTTTAATACCAAAATGATGAAGGAATATGGAGGAGACAAGTGTACAGTTAGATGGGAAAAGAATGTATTATGTGTACAGTTGGATGTAAGACACGTGTATGGTTAGATTAAAAGCATGTGGATTGATGATGTAAGCTTGATGTCATCAGGATGATGTAATCATGATGTCATGGGACACTTGTCACTATAAGATTAAAAGAGAAAATGGACAGTCCAGATCAAGCCACACATTTTTAAGATCAATGGCCCAGATTCAGTCTTGTTTTCTATAAATAGCCCTTTCCCTCCATCATCGTCTAACCTAGAGGAAACCTTGGGGAAGCTCTGACAAAATGGTTTGCAGAGAGAGAAAGAAGAGGGAGAAAGAAAGGCCAAGTGGTCTCATGCAAGATCAAGCTCTAAAACAAGGTATGTTCATGGTTTTTGATTTAGTTTTCACTACCCTTGTTGTTATTGAGCTTGGTTATGGATATTAATGATTTTTGGGAGCTTAAAACCCTTAAGGGAGTGCTGCACGAAATTCTTAAGAGTAGGAGAAGATGAAATTGATGTTAGAATAATGTTCAAACGCTTGAAAGGAACATGAATCAAGTGGTTTTACGTTGAGATTGGTTGAATTTCATGATTGTATAACTTGAGGAAATGTTTCGGCCAGACTTGGTTCTTGTGCCTAGGATGTGATTTTGATGCTTGCAATGTTTTTAAAATGAAAAATTGTGTAGGGATAAGATGAAAGAATGAAGTTGGAAGCATTGGAATCAAAATTGAAAATTAAGTGGCAGATTTCGGTTTTGGCCTAGGACCAATGGAAGGAGCTGGATTTTGATGAATCTAAGCTCATAATTGGATTTCTTGGACAAAATTGTGTAGCATTGGCCTAAGGGAACAATTTTTATAAAGCTAGAACACTATATTATAAATTAAGAAAAAAGGGATTAAGTTAAGGACAAAAGTCTTCCATATTGTGTAATTCTTGGTCCTAATGAGTAATGGTTGGATGTGGATGTGATTAGGACCTTGAGGCATCCAAGATAAGGTTTGGATGTGGTTGAGCAAGCAACCCTAATGGTTGGAAGAAAAAGGGAGTAAGAAGAAAGCTTAAGGACACAGGATAGTAAACTTTACCGTACTCTTATGTGCTTAGTATTTGCATGCATGTATGACATGTTCTGTATTTATATGGTTTTATGAACTCATGCATTGTGATTGTGAATATGTTTGAAATGTGTCATAGGCCTATGTGTTTTATGATTAATGCATGATGATTACTAAACATGTCACTATGTTACAGAAATGTTAAGTTGCAAGCATGTTATGAATGCCAAGCTTGCCATGTATGTTTAGGTGGTTATTGTTTGCTATTGAGATTCTCCTGAATCTCACCCCTCCCTAACCAACCATTTAGGTTAATTAATGATGCACAATGATTGCATGAAGAAGAGCATGAAAAGGAAGGAGAAGAAAGCGGATAATTATTGATGTTAATGATTGGTTAAGGATTTATGTATAATTCTCCTATTATGTAAATTATGTATATGAATGCCAATGATGCTATGTATTTGGTTAGAATGTTTATGGAATGAATGGAAATGTGTGAGAGTGAATGAGTTAAGCCATAAAATTTGGCAAACATGTTATACACATCCCAAGCTTTAAAATGAGAGGTAGAACACCTCAATTGGATGTGTATACAAGAAGATACAAATTTTCAAAATTGAGCCAAGAAAATTAAAAGTTCTAGAATTTACCAAACTGATTGAGCTCAAGATATTAGTTTCTTTTCATATCATTACCCATGATTTTGTTATACTTTCTGGTCCTTTTTAATGATAATTGTGTTTAATTTAGATTTAGAGTTCTTACTTTAAGTTAGTGTCATTTTGAGGATTAAATTGTCATAATTGGTTGTTAATTGGATTCAATTGACTTCTAGGACAATTGATACTTCAATTTGTTACTTTTTTATTGTAGGACACTAAAGATTTAGGGCCAGAATTGAAGAACTCAAGGCAAAAGAAGCAGGAAAGGATCCTCTGCCTAAGTTCGCCGCGGCACACATCTTATTTCGCTGCGGCAAAAACTCATCTGTGAAGCAAGGCTCTCTGCCATGTTTCACCGCGGCGAACCTCTCGTAGCAGCAAATCTCAGACCCGACCATTTCGGGAAATTTTGACCTACCCATCCCCAGAAACCGACCCATGCACGTAAGTTTTGGGTTAGGAACCCTATTTTGGGTATGTTGAGAGGAGATTATCACTATTCAGCCTCCACCTACGTCTCTTTCATCTTCTTCTCTCATCTCCACCTCAGAAACCCTAATCCCATTTCCATTTCTTCCATCTGCTGCTGCCATGGCTGAAGAACAATACCTAGTTGGAGTTGATTCAAGAGTTATGACGAGCTAAGCTTCTCAACTCTTGAATATGGTGGAAGAAGCATGAGTTCAAGGAGCTTCAAAGGGGAGTTAGCTTCATCCATAAGTTCTAGTTCTTTATTTATAAACTTCTAGGTCTTAGGATTTGTAAATTTGGGCTGAACTATTTTGATTATGGTTGTAATCAATTCTGGATGATTATCTTGTGTATTGGATTAGTTAGTGTTGAATTTGAGCTTCAATACATGTGGTTACATGTATGTTTATATGCAACTCTTTTGATACTCTCCTTCTTGCATGGTATTGTTTGATTGTTGAGTTAATCTAGGCTTGTATTAAACCAAGTGCATTAATTAATCTTAATACACACACTAAGTGAGCTTAATAGGATCTTATGAGATGGGTGCCATTGATTAAGATCCTAGACTTAAAGAGTTCTTTAAGGTTTTCCATTTAGAAAACTTGGTGATTTTTACTCCCAAAATTATTTTGAACTATCATTGCTTCAAAGCCATGTTCAAGAGATTACATATCATTAACTTCCACTACATTACCACTATCTTAGAAAAATCCAAAAACATAGTAACCTAGATTTGAATTAATTGCATTTAGTTTTGGCATCTCATTAATTGTTAAAAACTCAAAAACCCCCTTTTTCATTACTCTGCATAGCATTAGTCTAACCTAGATATCTAACTAAGGCTCCCAAAAGAGAACGACCCAAGTTAGCATTACTGCATAGCTTGGATAAATTTTTGAGCGAGAACCTCTAAGCGACCGATAATTAAGGCTCTCTTTCAAGTGGCGCCGTTGCCGGGGAGCCAAGAAATTGGTTCTCTAGGCTAGCTTGTGCTATTTGATTGACTTTTGAGGTTTTGATCTTTTTGGGTGGCATTTAGGGTAGTTTAGTTGCATATTTGTTCATAGTATAGGTTTTCATCTTGCATAGCATCAAAATTTTTTGGAAATAGAAACAAATATATTGATTTTCTTGATTTTCAGCATCTCTTACGTTGCATCAGTGATGTCCAGTATCTGATAAGCATTCTGCCAAATTTCGCCGCGGCCAACTTTTCGAATTACTGAGGAAATCCTCTCGGGACACTTTCACCACGGCCAACTTGTTCTTTCGCCGCGACCAACTCTTTGAAAAACCGAAGGATTTCTCTCGGGATACTTTCACCGCGGCCAACCCCTATTTTCGCCGTGGCCAACTCCCTGCAATCAGATATCTGGTCTCCTCTGCCAACATTCGCCGCGGCCAACATTTCTGGAAGTTTTAAAACTTACACTTTGCTTCTTTATCTGTGCATACATACTCATACCCACCCATACATACTCATACTCATCATTACACTTTCATACTCACCCATACACTTGCATTCATCACATTGCATACTTTTATTTGACTTTGTGTGTTGCAAGTCAATTTTGTTACTTTTTCTCTTGTGATACTTATTTTGCATGCCACGAAAAAACAAGCTTGTGCCCTATAACCCGGAGATTGAGAGAAGACTCACAGAGATAAGAAGAGAGAAAAGAGTCGGAGGGACAAGTGAGTTGGTGATTGAGCAAGAGAATATTTCTGTGGAATCTAGCCTATCTAGTAGTGAGAGTGAACCTACTGACCAAGAGATAATGGCTGATTTACCACAAAATCAACCTCATCCTAACCCCAATGCCAACCAAGTAAGGAATGGAGGCAATGGAGGAAATGGTGAACAAGAGAGAGTGTGAGAAAATAATGGGAACCCTAGAAGAAGAACAATTAGGGAAGCCACCACATCTGATGTTAACTTTGACCCATTTACTGCTGCATGTCCAAACTTTGAAGTTAACTTTGAAATTAAAGGTTTATTGATTAACTCTCTCCCAAAATTCCATGGCTTGACAGGGGAAGACCCTTATCTGCATTTACAATCCCTTTCTATGGTCTGTCAGAGCATGAAGCCAGTAGGAGCATCCTTGGATCAAGTGCTGTGGAAAGTTTTTCATTTGTCATTGGAAGGCAAAGCTCGCGAATGGTCTATGAGCCTTCCGAGGCATGTGGCTGACGCATACCACAGCTGGGGGAACCTAAGGAAAGCTTTCTTAGAGAAATACTTTCCGGCTTCTCGGACTTCTTCCATGAGAAAGGAGATCTATTCAGCTAAACAAGACTACGATGAGTCTCTGTACGACTACTAGAATAGATTTCAAGACCTGCTCTCAAGATGCCCACACCATCAAATTCCTGATGAACAGCTGGTCCAATATTTTTATAATGGATTGAAGAACCAAGAGAAGGGTATGCTAGACGCTGCATCAGGAGGATCTTTGATAGACTCTACTACTGAAGAAGCCTGGGATTTAATCAAGAAGATGGCCCTGAATCATCAACAGTTCAGTGCAAGAGATACTAGGGCAGTTAATGAATTGGGTACCTCTTCAGTGCACAGTAGGAGAATGGACGCTTTGGAATCAAAAGTCGATTCTTTGGGAAGCCAAGTGACATCTCAATTGTCTTTGATCACTGCTGAATTGAAGAATATGAGTGTGCATCGCCCATCCGCTCCTATGGATATTACAGCACCTAGTTGTGAAACATGTGGATCAGTCATGCATATTTCTAGCGTTTGTCCGGGCCGTTATGAGGAAGTGTCTGCAGTCTTCCAAGGCCGTTCAAATCAAAAGTGGGACCCCTACTCCAACACTTACAATGAGGGATGGAAATCAAACCCTCGATTGGGCTGGAGGAATGATGAGAGTAGACCTCCAAATAGATTTCAGAAGAGTGGAGGAGCTGGTCCATCTTCAAACCAGTTCCAAAATCAATCTCAAGCCCTTGCAGTTCCACCTAAGGATGAAACAAATCAACTCCTACAAAACATGATGGCTTTAATGAAGGAAGAAAGGGCTGCCAACGCTACTCAGTTCAACTCCTTAGCTTCACTAATTCAACAAGATTCATCCAAGAATGATGCTAGATTTAGTGCTTTGGAAAAGAGAATGGAGCAATGGGAGACTAAATCTGAGAACATTAACTCCTATGTAACTCAGTTATCCAACAACATGAGTGAGCAACAAGCTAGAAGCAGTGGCACCATTCCTTCAAATACTGTCATAAACCCAAAGGGTTTGAATGCAATCACGCTGCGAAGTGGGAGGCAAGTAAGATTCAGTGAAGAGGATGAGGAATCAGTTGATGAGGAGATTGAGTGTGATAAGTCTCTTCTTACACATTCAAGAGTTAAGAATTCTGAGAGTGCAAAAGAGAGAGAACTGCTAGATGAAAAGAAGTCAACTCTTCTAAGTAGCAAAGGAGCAAGATCTGAGAGCAATTATGAGAAAGCAGCATCAAAGGAGCATGTTGGGTCATCTAAGCATGGAGCCGATAAGCTGAATGATAAAGAGGTAAATCTCAAAGACCTCCCTTTTCCTAATTCGTACTTGATAAGCAAAAGAAAGACTGAAACTAAGTATGAAAAAGATATTATTGATTTGTTTAGTAGAGTGGAAGTTAATATTCCTTTGCTTGATCTTGTTAAGAGGGTTCCTGCTTATGCTAAATACCTTAAAGACCTGTGTACCCATAAGAGAAAGTTTAGACCAAATGAAAGAGTCCAAGTGAGCTCCAATGTGTCTGCCCTGTTTAAACCTCAAATCCCTGTGAAATGCCAAGACCCTGGATCCTTCACCATCCCTTGCACAATAGGAAAAGTTTCTATAAGGGGAGCCTTATTAGATCTAGGAGCAGCTATTAATGTCATGCCTAAGTCTGTATACACTTCACTAGGAGTCAAGACTCTTAAGTCTACCACTGTAGTACTCTAGTTGGTTGATAGGACTATTAGGTATCCGAAGGCATCATAGAGGATATTTTGGTTTAGGTTAAGGATTTGGTCTTTCTTGCTGATTTTTATGTACTTGACATGTCCTCTAAGCTTGTTCATGACACCACACTGATTCTTGGTAGACCCTTCTTGAGGACTGCTAACACTATGATTAGCATGAAAGAAGGTACCATCACTATGGAAGTAGGAGATCATAAGGTTTGTTTTAACATGTATGAAGCAATGAAGCATCCTTATGAAGACTATTCTCTTTTGGGTGTAAATATGATTGATGTTGCTGTTGATGATGCTTGTTCTGAGTTTGAATTGCAAGATGATTCCTCTAGTTCTGAACTTTATTCAGTTGATTCTGATGATGAGGATGACACTATTTCTTCTTTTTCATCCCTTTACTCTACACCTTCTTCTTGCTCATGTGGTGGTAAAGTTACATGCCTTGATTGCACTGTGTTTAATTGTATGCTTTCCCTTCCACATGCATTTTCTGTTTCCTCCCTTGACTCCAAATTAGACTTTGATCCCTCTATTGTCAGTGATAATTCCCTTGGGGAAAGGTTTTCTGTTGCTATTTCAGATATGGAGGAAGAAGTCATGGAGGAGATTCCCTCCAAGGCAGTTGCTATAGATCAACTAGAAGTTGGTTCAACGCTTGGAGAGGAAGCTATCTGCAAGGTTGAGGAACTCTCACTGGTTGAAGAAAAGGGGAGTTATCTTTTCTCTCTTGAACTTCATAAACTGATTCCCTCTATTGTGCAACCACCCACTCTTGAGTTATCTTTTCTAGAGTCTAATGAGCGATTACCAGTCATTATAGCTAACTCCCTGTCTAAGGTTGAGGAAGAAAGACTCCTTACTGTTTTGAGAGAGCATAAGAGGGCTATTGGGTGGACTTTAGCGGACATTCCTGGAATTAGTCCAGCCATTTGCACACATAGAATCTTGCTTAGTGAAGGTTCAAAATCAGTGAGACAACCCCAGAGAAGACTAAACCCCCTGATTCTTGATGTGGTTAAAAAGGAAATTACCAAACTTCTAAGTGCTGGGATCATCTATCCCATTTCTGATAGTGAGTGGGTTAGTCCAATACATGTAGTGCCTAAAAAGAGTGGGGTTACTGTTGTTAGAAATGATAGGGATGAGCTTATTCCTACAAGAGTGCAGAATTCCTGGCGTGTGTGCATAGATTATAGAAAACTCAATGATGCCACACGGAAAGATCATTTCCCTCTTCCTTTCATAGACCAGATGCTTGAGAGACTTGCAGGCAAATCTCATTACTGTTTTCTAGATGGTTTCTCTGGGTACTTTCAAGTACCTATTGCACCAGAGGACCAAGATAAAACCACTTTCACATGCCCTTTTGGTACCTTCGCCTATCGTAGGATGCCTTTTGGGTTATGTAATGCTCCAGGGACTTTCCAACGTTGTATGATGGCTATATTCTGTGAATTTTTAGAGGAATGTATGGAAGTCTTTATGGATGATTTTACTGTTTATGGTGGTTCTTTTGATGATTGTCTTGCTAGTCTTGAAAAGGTTTTGAAAAGATGCATTGAAAAGAATTTGATTTTAAATTTGAAAAGTGTCATTTTATGGTCAATGAGGGGATAGTTCTAGGACATTTGATTTCTAAAAAGGGAATTGAAGTTGATAAAGCTAAGATTGAGGTTATATCTTCTTTGCCTTATCCTGCCTGTGTTAAAGATATTAGATCATTTTTGGGTCATGCGGGATTCTATAGGCGGTTTATAAAAGATTTTAGCAAGATTGCTTTACCTCTCTCAAAGCTTTTACAAAAAGATGTGAAATTTGATTTCGATGATTCTTGTAGAGTTGCTTTTGGTGATTTGAAATCTAAACTCATTTCTCCTCCTATTCTTGTTGCACCCAACTGGACCATGCCCTTTGAAATTTCATGTGACGCTTCTAATTTTGCTGTAGGAGCTATGTTAGGCCAGAGGGAGGAGAAGCTCTCAAGAGTCATTGCCTATGCTTCGAAAACACTGGATGCAGCTCAAGTCAAGTATACCACAACAGAAAAAGAGCTATTTGCAGTTGTTTTCGCTTTAGAGAAGTTTAGACCTTACTTGTTAAATTCTCATGTGACTGTTTTCACTGATCATGCAGCTGTTCGCTATCTTCTAAGAAACCACAATCGAAGCCAAGATTGATTAGGTGGACATTACTTCTTCAGGAATTTGACATTGAAATCAAGGATAGAGCCGGGGCTGAGAACCATGTAGCCGATCACTTAAGTAGGCTACCTGATGATACACGGGGAGTAGACTCTTCTAAACTCACCTGTGATTCCTTTCCTGATTCAGTATTATGTGCTTTAGCTGTTAAAGAGCCTTGGTATGCGCATATTGTTAATTATCTTATAACTGGACTCACCCCTCCTTTCATGTCTAAATTTCAGGCACAAAAACTTCAAAGCGAATCGAGACACTACATCTGGGATGCCCCTCACTTATGGCGGATATGTAGTGACCAAGTTATAAGAAAGTGTGTGCCTAGTGAAGAGTTTGAGTCTATCATTGCAGCTTGCCATTCAATGGTTTGTGGTGGTCATTTCAGTGCAAGGAGAACATCTAGGAAAATTCTAGATTCTGGTTTTTATTGGCCAACCCTTTTTAAAGATTCTTATGATTTTTGTCGGTCCTATGACAAATGTCAACGTTTTGGGGGGTTAGGTAAAAGACATGAAATGCCTCAACAACCTCTACTGTTTTGTGAAATTTTTGATGTTTGGGGAATTGATTTCATGGGTCCCTTTCCTCGGTCCTTTGGTTTTATATACATTCTTCTAGCTGTTGATTATGTTTCCAAATGGATAGAGGCTGTACCTACTAGAAAAGATGATGCCCAAGCGGTTTCTAAGTTTCTTAAGTCCAACATTTTCTGTAGGTTTGGGATTCCAAGGGCTGTGGTGAGTGATAGAGATACCCATTTTTGTAATAAGGTGGTAGATAACTTGTTTTCTAAATTTGGTGTCACCCACAAAGTCTCCACTGCATATCACCCCCAAACCAATGGCCAAGCTGAAGTGTCCAATCGAGAAGTGAAACAAGTCCTGGAGAAGATAGTCAAACCATCCAAGAAAGATTGGAGCCTAAGATTAGAGGAAGCATTGTGGGCCTACAGAACTGCCTATAAGTCGCCAATTGGAATGTCTCCTTATCGCTTAGTCTTTGGCAAAGCATGCCATCTACCAGTAGAGTTGGAGCATAAGGCATATTGGGCAGTCAAACAATGCAACATGGATTTGCAATCTTCTGGGGTAGAGAGGAAGTTGCAGCTGCAAGAGCTAGAGGAGCTGAGATTGGAGGCTTATGAGAGCTCTAGACTCTACAAGGAGAAGACAAAATTGGTGCATGATAAGGGTCTCCTATAGAAGAACTTCAAGGTGGGAGACAAGGTACTGATGTTTAAGGCCAGATTCACATTTAAGCAAGGAAAGTTTAATACCCGTTGGGATGGGCCTTACACAGTCACAAAGGTGCATAATTTTGGAATGGTGGAGCTTCTCAATGAGGAAACTGGAGCAAACTTTAAAGTTAATGGCCATCAGTTGAAGCTCTACCATGAGAACCAGAAACCCCCTTAGCTCCCTGGTAGTTTCTTTCCTTCACTCATTTACATGCTTTTGCTTAATTATTAATCTTGTTATGTTTCGTGCATTGTATGTTGAATGAGTGTGGGGGAGAAACCCTTTTCAGTAGGAAAGTAGAGTAGTTATAGCTAAATTCAATAAGACTCCCCTGGAAGTTTTGATCTCTGTCCTATCTTGTTTCATGCTTGATGAATTAGTGCTTTAAAATGAATTATATGATTCAATTTGATTGAGGAAGTTTGTCTGTGGTATACTGCCTATTCATGGATTTGTTAAACACCTCTTGATCTCTTTTGAGGCATTTTAAAATTTTTGAAATATCCAGCCTTGTCTGTTGTTGGTTGTTTTGTTTCTCTGTGTTTGGGTGTTTTATGTTGTTCTGTGCGTTCTGTGACCATTTGCCGCGGCAAACCCCTGTATTCGCCGCGGCGAAGTGGTTCGTTGTCTCTTGTTGCTTTCGGTGATGTTTCGCCGCGGCGAAATTCGCCAGTCCCTGTGTGATCCTCTCGAGAAGTATTAGCCGCGGCGAACATGTACTGTCGCTGCGGTGAAACCTCCTTTCCCCTCTTTATTTTTCTTCTCGAGCATTGTCCGCCGCGGCAAACATTTACTTCGCCACGGCGAACGTTCCATTTCTGCGGTGAACCGTTTCGATTTTTGCTGATTTCCCGCCTGATTTTCCTATTTTGCCCCTGGTCTGAGTCACCCAACCTCTTTCCCTTCAACCCATTTTCGTCCTTTCACAGTCCCACTCCGTTAAACCCCCATTTATTCCCCTCTCATACTCAAAACCGTCGACCCTGGTGCGTTTGTTCTTCAGAACCGCTCGCCCCTCTCCTTTCCCCCCTGCTCATCCTCTTCACATTCTCCATTTTCCCCTGACCCCAGTCGGCGCCTCCCCCTACCGTCGGCTCCCTCTGTCTTCTTATCCTTCAGTCTTACTCGTCGCCCATCCCCCTCTCTTCTCTTCTCCCTTCTTTAATTTGCGGTTTCTTTCTCTCTTCCTTCACCGCCGTGTGCCTGCTTCTCCGCTCCTGTTGGTATGTGTTTTTCTTTTCCCTTGTTCTTTCTTTTAGTTTAGTGTTGTTTAGTGGTTTATTAGTTTATTTGTTTTGGTTTTGTGCTGTTGGGGTGGGTTATTTTGTGGTTAGTTTGTAGTTACGTAGCCATAGGTTATCTAATGATTCATAGTACATTGTGTTTTTATTTAATCTCTTTGCTTAATTTTGAAAATTTTGGTCCTCTGAAAACCTATGAATCATTAACTAACCATTTGCTACTGTTTAGGTTGTAATTTTGATCAATTCCGGGTTGTTTAGGTTGTGGTTGTTTTTGTTGTGTTTAGTGTTCTTATTGTTTGTTGCTTCAGGAAAATGCCTCGCACCAAAAACCCTGAACCTTTACCTGTGTCTGATTCTGAGTCTGACTCTGAGGAACCCGTATCTTATGATGACATCTATAAGGTAGTGGATAAGCCCCCTCCTTAGGGAGAGACCCTTTCCCCTTGAACCATCCGACCATCCCTTTGTCCAAAGACTCCAAGAATCCCAAATGCTTGAATTGGTTCGCCCACGAGCAAATGGTAATGATGTCTTCGTCCGCCACTTCTACACCTACGCCCGCCTTCATGGCATGCTATCCATTCCCTTCCGTGGCCAGAATGTGAATTATTCTTTCACTGTTTATAACATAGCCAACCACTACCGGCTTCCTGAAGTCCGTCATTCCCAGTACTCACATTATCGCGATAATTATCCTTATGATGAGATTGTCCAGACCCTATGCCGGGATGGTGCCACTTGGCATCGTCCCCGCACTGCTGAGCTGTACTTGAAACGTTCTGATTTTCGGCCTGAGGCGAGGCCGTGGCTACACCTAGTCTGCAATAACATCCTGCCCACTTCTCATCTCCAGAACCTCCCCAAACGCCAAGCTCTTATTGTTTTTCTCCTCATGACTAGAAAATCTTTCAATGTAGCTGAAATTATCCAATCCGCCCTCCACGATTCCTGTCAATACCAAAAAAGTCACCAATAGCATCATCTTTCCCCATCTTGTCTCTGACCTTTTCCGCAAGTGGGGAGTTCCTTCATTCAATGATGACAGCTACTTCGAACCTGCACCTTTATTCCGGTTTGAGCGCCTTAAACAGCCCACCATTGCACCCCACCCACCTATCCACCCTGTTTACGATGTTAGTGCAGGCCAGGCAACCGCTGAGCTAGCCGAGGAAGGCCAAGATGTTCCTGAGCCTCCCCAGCCAGTCACCTTAGACACGCTTGCCGATGACATTGACGAGCTGTCTGAGGAAGTTCACCAGATACGCGTTACACTCCTTCGGGAGATTAAGCGGCAAAAGGACCGTGATGCACTGTATGAGCGAGAACGTCGCTACCGCCACCATTTTGATGCTTTGATCGCGGATCGATTGAACTTTGCTTTGCCGGCTGAGGAGGAGGAGCCACAGAGCCATATGGGTATGGACGGAGCAGGCACATCGGGTGCAGGACCGTCAGGATCCGGAGCAGATCATCCTGGGCAACAGTTTTAGTTCTCTATTTTTTGTGGTTTTCTGTTGTTTTCGTTTGTTCTTTTGTTTCATTTGTTGTTCTGAGGCTGGATAGTTTCTTAACCTTTATTGTGCCTCATTAGTTTTTAAACTTGTTCACATGGATGATTTCTGATTAGTTTGCTATAATCTTTGTTCTATTTTCACCCCTGCGCTTCCTTGCTCTTATTTGTTGTCCCTAATTCCCATTGTTCACAAATTGAGGACAATGTTGTGTTTAAGTGTGGGGGAGGTCTATATTGTGGATTTTAGCAAATGCTTCTCGTGCATCCTTGCATTTAGGTGATTTTGAGGTGTTTTGAATGTTAGATTGGTTTAATTGTGAATATTTTGAGTTTAGTTGCTGAAGAGTTGAAATTGCACAGGAATTTTCACTTTCTGCTAACCTTCGCCGTGGCCAACTTCTTATTTCGCCGCGGCAAAGCTTCCTCTTTCACGAGTAATAAGTCATTCGGTCATACTTCGCCGCGGCCAACTTATGTTTCGCCGAGGCGAAGCAGGGCCCTTCTACAGAGTTGGCTCTCTGTGAGCCTTCGCCGCAGCGACCCCCTTGTTTAGCCGCGGCGAAACCCTAAAAAAAAAATTATTAATAATAAATTCTTTGCAATCTCAGCTGGTCTTCAGAAATTTTCCCGGCTTAGAATCTTTATGCTCCTGCAATTTTTTTTAAATGGATAGAAAGTTCAGAGTTTACTTGTGCTTTTAGAAAATTTTCATGCTTTTAAATGAGGGTTGAACTTAGGCTAGTTATTCTCATGTTTTTGACAGATAGTAAATGATGATGTGCTTTGAAATTATGACTATGTGGTTGTTAACTTTTGAGATTGACTAATTGAGATTTGAGCCTTGTTGGAAGGATTTTTGGACCTAAAGTTATTAAATTGAGTGAATCTGCTTATTTCATATTTCTCTAGAACTTGTTTTAATTCTTAATCGAAGCTTAGCGAATCAATTTTTTTGTAAAAATGATAGAGGCATTCGATTTCATACCCGCATTTCCCAAACACAAACCCAATCATTTTACCATTGCAAGCCCCTTTGAGCCTTCATCTTGAGTACATGTATGCAATATTTTTGTAAATAAAAAAAAAAGAGAGAGAGAGAGAGAGAGAAGTTGCTCCATACGAAAAAAAAAGAGTATATAAAAAAAAGGGTAGAAAAAAAAAAAAAAGAGATATATTTATATAAAAAAAGAAAAAAAGAAAGGGATAAAGATATAAGAAATTTAAAAAAAAAATAAGTAGCTTCTCTCCCAATTTTTATTTAGATTAATTCTGTCTTAATAATTTGTATGTTTGTACTCATTTTTATTTTCATTTTCATTCTCATTTCATTCATTCCGACTGACCCCCATTCCAAATTTTGACCCCTAAAAGTCCTCTTGATTTGCAAAGTTGTTTCTCATGGTGGAGAGGTAGAATTATTACAAGCCTATGGTAGAAATTGGATTGAGTAGACTTGGAGTGAAATAACCCTAAAGACAAGTGAGTTTAGAGTGAAACACTTATCCGTGAGATGGATCTTTCTTAATCAATCTTTTAAGTTAACTATCCATTGTGTTCATTTTCTTAGCATATCCTTGTTTACTAATGTCAACTCTGTGAGAATTTCTTACTAATCTTCTGCTTTCATCTTTAAGCATGGTAGTGTTTCTCTTTGTGCTAGTGTCACTTTGAATTATTCTTAAGCTTTGTCCAGGAGTACAAAGGTCTAAGTGTGGGGGAATTTGATTGAGCTCAAGATATTATTTTCTTTTCATATCATTATCCATGATTTTGTTATACTTTCTGGTCCTTTTTAATGATAATTGTGCTTAATTTAGATTTAGAGTTCTTACTTTAAGTTAGTGTCATTTTGAGGATTAAATTGTCATAATTAGTTGTTAATTGGATTCAATTGACTTCTAGAACAATTGATACTTCAATTTGTTACTTTTTTATTGTAGGACACTAAAGATTTAGGGCCAGAATTGAAGAACTCAAGGCACAAGAAGCAAGAAAGGATCCTCTGCCTCAGTTCGCCGCGGCACACATCTTATTTCGCCGTGGCGAAAACTCATCTATGAAGCAAGGCTCTCTGCCATGTTTCGCCGCGGCGAACCTATTCTTCGCTGCGGCGAACCTCTCGTAGCAGCAAATCTCAGACCCGACCATTTCGGGAAATTTTGACCTACCCATCCCCAGAAACTGACCCATGCACATAAGTTTCGGGTTAGGAACCCTATTTTGGGTATGTTGAGAGGAGATTATCACTATTCAGCCTCCACCTACGTCTCTTTCATCTTCTTCTCTCATCTCCACCTCAGAAACCCTAATCCCATTTCCATTTCTTCCATCTGTTGCTGCCATGGCTGAAGAACAATACCTAGTTGGAGTTGATTCAAGAGTTATGACGAGCTAAGCTTCTCAACTCTTGAATATGGTGGAAGAAGCATGAGTTCAAGGAGCTTCAAAGGGGAGTTAGCTTCATCCATAAGTTCTAGTTCTTTATTTATGAACTTCTAGGTCTTAGGATTCGTAAATTTGGGCTGAACTATTTTGATTATGGTTGTAATCAATTCTGGATGATTATTTTGTGTATTAGATTAGTTAGTGTTGAATTTGAGCTTCAATACATGTGGTTACATGTATGTTTATATGCAACTCTTTTGATACTCTCCTTCTTGCATGGTATTGTTTGATTGTTGAGTTAATGTAGGCTTGCATTAAACCAAGTGCATTAATTAATCTTAATACACACACTAAGTGAGCTTAATAGGATCTTATGAGATAGGTGCCATTGATTAAGATCCTAGACTTAAAGAGTTCTTTAAGGTTTTCCATTTAGAAAACTTGGTGATTTTTACTCCCAAAATTATTTTGAACTATGATTGCTTCAAAGCCATGTTCAAGAGATTACATAGTAACTTAGATTTGAATTAATTGCATTTAGTTTTGGCATCTCATTAATTGTTAAAAACCCAAAAACCCCCTTTTTCATTACTCTGCATAGCATTAGTCTAACCTAGATATCTAACTAAGGCTCCCAAAAGAGAACGACCCGAGTTAGCATTACTGCATAGCTTGGATAAATTTTTGAGCTAGAACCTCTAAGCGAACGATAATTAAGGCTCTCTTTCACAAACAAACAGTGATTTTCATGGATTGAAATGTACGCATTAGTTTGAGATTAGTCTAGTTTGATATTTTTTTCCTTGTGGAGAATTGAAAACGCTTCAAATAAAATTTTGAACCACCTCAATATGATTTTTATAGAATTAGTTATGATTTTTGAAGTTGGACTTGTGATCTGAAATTTAAGCAGTAAATAGTAACCTGAGAACCAATTGTAAATTTTCAATCCACGGGCTTGTTTCATGAATCGCTTAAACCGTAATGCTTCCAAACGTGTACTCTGAGGGGTTAAGGGAAGGATGTTTCACATTAACTGGCCGAAATGCTCCTCTAAAATCCTAACTTGGTTTGCTTCCAAAAATCAATCCATACACCACTTATACATGCTTATTTCACTTGATATTTAAGGTTACTATCCTTCCCTAAACATCACATGATCATACCAAAATTTGGGCAGCATATACACTTGATTTTTCAGTTCAAAACCCTAACTAAATTAGTGTAAAACTTAGGGATAAGAAGGCTTAAACATATCTTGATGCTTTCCTAACAAAAACTAAATGATTTCTTGCTTAAAACCTCCGCAATTTCGGTCTTCTTAAGTTTGGAATTGCAGTGACAGCACCTCCCCTTTTTTTTGAATTTTTCCAACATTTTCTTTTATTTTAGGAGGGGGTATCTATAGAAAATGTAATTTGCCCCTCCCCCTCTCTTGTTGGCCAAAAATGGGACACCTAATGGGGGCTATGTGGTAGCCATTTGCAGCAAAATAAATCAGATCAATCCAAGTGGCATATCTAGACTTTTCCAATCATTATCACTCAATTTTTTAATTTTATTTAATTAAAAATGGTGGGGATCTGAAAACTACGTGAAATTGGACCCTTATTGGGCTCAATGTGGGCCCTAAAAATGGCTTGGGCTGGTCCAAAAAGATAGCTCACAATCCAAATCAAAATCTCAAATCAATTTGAGACTTTATCAGTTACTATTCATTAGTAACATTCCATAATTTTTCTAGACCTCCAAAATTTTTTTTCTCTCCATGATAATTCACCTTTTAATATGAGAATATGATCTGGATATTTTCAGAATTTTTTGCCAACTCTGGGTATTTATTTTGAATTTTCTCCGATTAAGCCTCTATCGGTGTCACTGCGGGAAAATAAATTCCCTAAAATTAATTCCTGAACTTCCAATGCCTAAAACCAATTTTATAAATTCATAAAAATATTTATATGATTTATCCATCTTTTTCTCAAATTTATTGAGGCCTCTACTAATTAAAATAATTATTTTCTTCTGATTTCCTACTAATTTTCTGAAAAACCTCTGTTTATAGGAAATTCTGTAACAATTTAACCTCACCATAATTTCACATCTCAAGCCTCAATCGAGTTTCCAAAACCTCTAATTTACACTTTTCCTATTTTTTTGAGAATTTTTTTAGAATTTTTCCCAAATTTTCCCGTTCTGCCATTCTTGGACTATAACTACAAAAATGCTAGCCTGGACCTTATCGGGGTTTCACCTTCAATAATTGTTTCGTCTCCCTGTTTAGTTTCTACATTAACCCCTATCCCAATTTTTAATCCCCTGTAACCAAATGAAATTTTTTGGGATGTGACACTTGATCCCTGATACAAGTTAGATTGGGTGCAATTTGCTTTGTCCAAAATGTATACAAGTACCGTTGGAGAACAATCAAGGTGTTTCTCCCTCAGCACAATGTGAAAGGGAATCAGTGCGTGACACACAAGTTGATTTTGATGAAGATGATGACCCGCTTTAAAAGTTAGAAAATTGCCTGATATAGAGGAGCAATTATTCATGGATGAGCATCTTGGTGGGAAAACTAGCAGAACAGAGGTTGATAGATATCTGAATGAAGAAATTGAGCTTAGAAAAGATTATTTTGATATTTTGGGTTGGTGGAAGCTAAATAGTCCAAGATTCCCTATTCTTTCTCTAGTAGCAAGAGATATCTTGGCTATGCCAATTTCCACTGTTGCCTCAGAATCTATATTCAGCACTGGAGGACGGGTTCTAGATTCATTTAGGAACTCTTTAACTTCTAAAGTTGTGCAATCTCTGATTTGTGCTCAAGGTTGGTCGAGGCTGTCGTTGCAATATCTTATAGAAGAAGGAGATGATGATATACAAAAGATAAAGCTTTGTAATATTTTACTAATTCTTCATAAACCATATCTTGGTAAGAATAATACTATATTTATTTTGATATATTAAGTTAAGTATGATCTTGTTCTTTTAATTGTTAGATTTGCAAAAAATTGCATTAGAGGCAACGGTTGATATCTTGTAGATGCAATATGAAGCAAATTGCAAGAGTTGGAAGTAATTTTTATCATCTTTATATCATTATAGATTATGATTTTTAATTGACTTTTTGTTGTTGTAAAATTGTAGGAGATTATGATTTTTAATTGACGTTTTGTTGTAATTGTAGGAGATTATGATTTTTAATTGACTTTTTTGTTGTTGTAATTATAGGTGGCATTCAGGGAGCAAGGCACAAATTATCATGTTTTTTGAACTTTTATTATGTTTTTGTTGGATCAAGCAATATTAAATAGAGTTATTTAGTTTATATCTTGATCAATGGATTGATTGTATCAAACTTGACTTTCCCACATTTGAAGCTAGCTGCTGCTTATGATGCTTTTCATATTCTCATATGTACAAGTTATTTTATTAACTTACCAAGCTTATATAGTATCTTTTTATTTAAACAAATATGTCCTCCTCTTAATATGGTTGCTGCTACTGCTTTTACTATTTTTGGTATAGCTATCTTGTGGCTTTGTCTTTTTTTCTTTTTTAAATGAAAGGTGTGTATATATATATTAATCAAAATCATATAACTTTACAAAAGCCGAATAGGTTTCCTTTTTGTATCAGAGTTATCCTCCTTCCTGTAATAATTTTCTTTATTTTGAGTTCAAACGTTTTTTTATGCCCAAAATAATAGGAAATACTATAGAATTTTTCTTGGGCTTCAATTTTTCAAGTGGACAGGTTTGCAACAAAAAGGCCAAATAAAAGGGCCCAATAACTGAACAATACAGAATAATCGAACCGAAATAATTCAGTTCATTCGGTTTGGTTATTTAATGTGTTTCGGTTTTGGTTTGATCTAAAAAATGTATAATGTTTGGTTTTTTAGTTTTTTTTATTTTTACTGAAAACCTCACCAAAAACCGATTGCTCAACCCTAGGTACACTTGTAAATGTTTCAATCTCTTCTCTGTAACTTAAACCCATGCGTCCATGTACTTAGTGATTCTTGTTTGAGGATATTCAGATGGATGAAGTAATTAGTGTTTTTCAGTTTATATGAATTGGTTTGTGAGAAGGAATTGTAATTAGTGTTTTTCAGTTTATATGAATTGGTTTATGAGAAACAGATTTATGTTTTTGAAACATGCTTATAATTTGTATTGAAATAGATGCTTCATTTGACTATGAATATGAAGGGGAGGAGAATGAGTGTGAAGAAGAAGATTATGAATATGAAGGGGAGGAGGATGAGTCTGTAGAAGAAGACATTGAATATGAAGGGGAGGAGGATGTGTCGATAGAAGAAGATTTTGGGAATTCTGAATCACAAAAAAACACCATTCTTCAGTGTTGGCATGACATTTGCCAATGTTGAAGAAATTAATAGGGCTATTAACCAATATGCAATAGTAGAAGGAGTTAATCTGATACTTATAAGGAGTGAATCATCAGGAATAAAAGCTGTATGTCAAAAGGACTGTCCTTTTGTCCTGTATGCTTCAAAAGAGTAGTCCATGCCAAGATTGATGGTGAAGACCTTATGTTTTGAGCGCAGATGCCTTAGGGTTTTTAAGAACAAAAGAGCTAGCGCAAAGTGGTTAGCCAACTACTTTAAAAAGAAGATTCAAGAAAGGCCATAACATAAATCTAGTGAGATGAAAAAGGATGTTCAAATTGAGTTTAAGGTACATGTGAGCATCCATAAATGCAAGAGAGCAAAGAGATTGATAATGGATGAAATAGAAGAAAGCTAAAAGGATGAATTTCAGAATGTAGAAGCTTATTGCTATGAGCTGAGAGCTTCAAACCCAGGTTTAGATGTTAGTATTGAGGTGAGCAAAGAAGCTTTGAAAAAAGGGAGAAGAGAGTTTTGGAGGATGTATGTATGCCTCAATGCTTCTAAGGTAAGGTTTAAAACTTTTTTGGCAGTTTCTATTTGTTGATTTTTCAATTTAATTGCTAGGTTATAATTTTTTTAGGTCATGTAATATGAAGGTTGGGTGGAAGGCAAGTTGCAAGCCATTTATTAGGTTAGACGGAAACCTTTTAAAAGGTAAAGCCAAAAGGATCTTGCTCACTGCAATTGGTATTGATGCAAATGACTATTTGTATCCACTAGCATTTGGAGTAACTCAACAAGAAAATAAAGGCAAGTAGAGGTGGTTTTTACAATGGTTGAGGCGATCACTTGATCTTAAGGATGGAGAAAAGTTTACACTAATGTTAGCTATACAAAAGGTAGTGTTTATTTTGTTTACCGACAAATTAGTAATCATTTATTTGTGAATGAATCTAATGATGATGAAATAAGCCTGAAAAATAGAAGCCACAAGTGTTAATGTTAGCTTATTGCATTTGATAAAACTACCATGGTCTCATTAAGCCATTCAATTGTCTGCTTGTTTCCTAAAAACATTAAAAGCTGAAAAGCTTATCTCTATATATCAGGTATGATTGTGATGTTATATTATGATTGCATTAGAGTCGCAGTACTGATACTATTAGGCAAAATTAATGTTTAATTAATGTTTAATCACGTGCAGGGGTTACACTTTACTGTACAAGAGATATTGCCTAAGTCTAAGCACATACTATGTGCTAAACATATTTATGCAAATTGGCCTAAACATTGGAGGGGATGTGAACTACAGAAGAAATTGTTCTCTTGTGCTTATAGTACCTATGAAGAGTAGTATGTGGATCACTTGAAAGAAATGGAAGCATTGAGTAAAGAAGCAGTATAATCAATTCTACCTTATAATCCAATGCAATAGGAAAGATCATATTTCTCTAATAAGTGTAAGTTGTGGATTGTGGACAATAATTATAGTGAAAGCTTGAGTGCTTGGATTTATGAATATCGGTATCTTCCAGTTATACGTATGTTTAAAGGAATAAAAGAGAAAATGATGCAAAAATAGGCTGATAGTGAGAAAGTTGCTAGCCTATGGAAGAATAAGTTTAGCCCAAAGTATATTGATTTATATGAGACAAATAGGAAGTTGGCTGCAGGTTATAAAGTTGTGTTTAATAAGGATGATGGGTATGAAATTAGTGAGGGCTTGTATAGACATATTGTGTTTTTAAGTAGGAAATTATGTACTTATTGAGTATGGGAGTTGATTGGGATTCCTTGCCAACATGCAATTTGTGCAATTTATAATGAGAAAATGGAACCCAGTAATTACATCTCATAATACTATCAGAAGACCACATTCTTGGCTAGGTATGAGAAAAAGTTTCAACTTGTCAAGGAAAAAAAATTTGTAACATAGGAAATTTCCGGCCTATAACCCCCCACAAGTGCGTAAGTTGCCTAGAAGACAAGTCTGAAAGAAGAAGAACTGAGGAAGCAACCAGGGGAAAGAAAGGGATTACCCAACAAAATGCTATACAAGAGCATACTGTGTTGGCTATCCTAACAATTGAAAAGTTGATTAAGTCTAGTCCATGTACTAGGTGTAGCATATATAGACAAGAGGGCCACAACAAGTCCACATGCAAGGATGTAGTTTTCTGATATGTTTTTTGCATTTTAACATTTCTATTAAAAAAATTTGTGACAAATAATGTTTATGACTTTTGTTTCATGTAGCGTCCTCCATCCACAAGCATAAATACGCCAACAAAGAAAAGAGAAAGACCCAAAAAAGATAGTTCAAATAGTAGTCAACAAAGTCAATTGATTTAAGAAGCACACTCTTAACCAATAAGACAAAAACTTCCTCAAAGAAGGAGTACCTACAGAAGAGATTTAACTGTGGCATGGGGATTTCATTGATGTAGAAACTGGACAGGTTGTGTACAATGTAAGTTATTTAGAGAATTTCATATCATATTAATGTGCATAGTCATTATAGGAAGGCACTGCTTGACTTTTTATTACAAGCTCAACTTTGTGATCTACATTCTATTTCATTTTGTTTTGTGTTAAGTGATTAGGAGATTACCATTGTAGAATGACTATGGCTTGTTTTGTTCTCTGCCTATTCTATGTTATGTGACACATAATGTGTTAAAAGTATTCTCCTACATGATTGGCTCATATTATTATAGTTTGGAATGCAAGGTCAAGTTGTCATTGAAGAAGGGAATGCTGGAGATGACATAGAGTATGATGTTGATCCTGTCATACAGTTTCCTATCCCAAGCGAAAGGGACATGAGAATGCACAATCTTCAAAGTTCAAATAGTCAAGAGAGGAGAATTTCATTCATTGGTGATGGGGCCATAGTCTCAAATCTAACTAACCTCCTATTCAAACCACCAACTCTGAGATGAATCGGCCAACCAAGCCTCACTACTTCACAACTTGAAGCACAACGAATGAAAAGGATAGCTGAGTTAAAGGCAAACAAACAGTAATATTATGTAGACCTCTTGTGTATTATTTTGGTCTGAAGGCTAATCCTATATATAAATATAAATATTTTGCTTTCAAAACTTGTATATTTTGTTGCATCAAAACTTTAGGTCCTCACTAATGTAAATAATTATGGCATCGGCAACTTCTCATTTTGTATTATGGAAACCATTTCCGGCAATCAATATTGATATCATATATTTTACTTTATTTTGCTTCCATTTTGTATTATTATGGAAACCATTTTGTATTTACAGGTTGGTTTTCTGCCTATTACAAATTGGTGTTGTTTTTTTTTTACCAAGCCTATTACAGATTTTATGACATTAGTAGGTTGGCATTGATAGATTAACAAGGAATGTTTAATACTTTCACAGCACAACAAATGTTTCATTTGTTCTTTACGTTATTGGTGGAATTAAGCAAATATGTAATTGCCTCTTTGTTGGTCAAATGGTGAAGATAAGTGTCAGAAGGATTAAGAATAAAAAGAAGGAACTTCTATTCAATGTAGCAGTGATATTGACCTTTCAATATAATGAAGCTAACAAAACAAAGCATTTGTTCCATTCAAACACTTTATGACAATAACATGGTTCAGTGCTTGTTCCATCATATGACACAAATTTACATCCCCATCATCACTACCTTGAAAGCACAAAAAAAAAAAAAACCAAGACAACCATAAACCAAGTTGCAGTATTTTCATTTTCTTTTTCCCACTTTTAACTGCAACTACAAACTTGGCATGCCTTCTCTCCATCTTGTTCAATTCTTAATATATTCAACACATCTTTGCACCTAACCCTTCACCCTCAAGTCTTCTTTTTAGCCTCAAATTCTCATCGTATAGTTAATCTATATGATTTAATAGCTTAGTGATCACTTCAATATATCTCTGACCCATTTCATTATCATGCTATCTAAAATAACCGCATCCTCCTCCCTGATAAGTTCAACAATCCATCATAAATATATTTTACAAAACTGAATATACCCACAATCAATTTCTTTTTGAAAAATTAGCATCTTTTAAGAGAAATATGAATATTAATACCAGCAATAATATGACCAAGACAAGATTTAACAAAAAAGCATATCTCTCAAAAATGGCTAATAGGTTCAACTTCACCCAATTTCCAAATGATATTACAAAGAACTTAACTTAGCTAGTTATATTTTCAACACCTATAAAATCTTTTATCAGGGTTCTTCTCACTCTAGGCTGTCCATTTAGGAGCCAATGCACCATAGTGAAAAAACCTTTTTCACCCTTCATACTCCATCTCCACTTTAACTTGCCTCATTAAAGCAATCCTTCTCCTACTCGTTGACATTGAATCAGAATTTGATTCACTCATTAAACATCCAAACGTAAAAGGGGACGTAGACGAAGGAGAAGGTTTCAGAGGACGATGAGGCCACCGCCAAAGGAGAGTAGAATAGAAATATAAATCCATACCTCTAGGTTCACCAACAAAAGATGACGTAAAAGGTTTGACTACTCACTTTTTCCCTCTCTTGCTCTGAATCGAACAAAACCTCTAGGTTCACCATCGACAGATGGGGTATTAAGTCTGAACACTCACTTTTTTCCTCTCTTGCTCCGAATCCATCAACAGCTCCAAGTTCGCTTAGCAACAACAGATGGGGTATAAGCTTTAATCCCTAATTTGTTTTCCTCTGTTAATCTTAATCCATCGATCTTTCATTTTAAAAGAAGAGGAAGAAAATAAATTAAATTTTGTGTAATAATAATACACATTAGCTACCTATGTGTCTATGATGTAATATTTGGAGTCAACTTTGAACTGAGTCAGGAGGTTAATGGTCAAACATAACATTTTTGTCAGCTTAGGATATGGGTGCACCATTTTAATTAGTTTAGGACACCAGATGCATCAAAGATTACTTTAGGACACTAGAGGGACTTGGAAAAATATTCGGGCTGCTGGACGCACCCTAACCCATTGATAAATTTGTGACTTTGGTTTTTCTCTATAATTCTCCCTAATTTATTAGAGATGAGAGGTTTTTGCAGATGGCCCAGTATGATTTTGAAATTTTTCATTGAAAATGATCTACCAACTTGTTTTAAAAATTTCTAAGAGAAAAACTTTTTTACCTGAAAAAAATAAACTTGTTTCAAAACTTAATAACTTGGATACTGTAAGATTTAAGTTACTCAAATTTTAAATTAACAAATTCATATTTTTTTATTTTATTTTTTATGACATCATCTTTCAAAAAATATGTGATAAAATTATGTATTTGAGAATATGATTAAAAATTTGGCCAAAAAATATTGTTGAAGATAAATATAAAATATCGGCTATTCAAAAATAATTTTCTATAAGAAATAATTTGGCAGTATGACGTCCGGATCCGTTGACAGAAAGTTAATGACAATATGATCCATGGCACATTAAATTTGTGAAATTTCACTATAACAGTAGGGTCATTCAATGTAACAAAATAAAATTGATGAAGCGTTTTGAATATAATTGGTCAAGTTTTTTAGAATTAAACATCGGCCATCCTTCTATTTTGAAGATATACAGTTTAGTACAGATGATTAACATCGTTAAAGAATATTTTAAAAAGATTTTTGAAGTATTTTTTTTCCCATAAAAAATCATAGTAGAATAAATCTTGTTTACTAACTTATTCTTCATTATAGCAATCTATTTATCTTTTAACATTAATACTTATTAGTAATCTATTTATTATTTTTACTAAATTTAGACAACATTCAAGTAACTTGAACAAGTTGATCAAAATTTTGAGTAGTTTTTCTAAGAAAGACATGTTTTATGAAATATATTTAAAATTTTAATAGTATAATAGTAATATATGAATCTCAAAATTATATCATTTTATAACTTTATAATTTAATTTGAAATACATATATATATGACTGTAAAAAATTTTCAATCAATATATATTTAAAAGATTACATCACAAGTAAATTTAACAAATAGATTATTTTAAATATTTAAATTTATTAAACTAAAAATTTATATTTATAAAATTAATAAATTTGTGATGTGGCAATTGACTTAATAGTGTACTAAAAAAATATTAAAACATGTATTAAAATTATTTTTTATTACAAATAAAATTATGTCATATGTAATTAAATGATAATTAGCTTTTATCCTTCATTTTTCAACTAGAAGTGATATCAGACTGGGGCTTTTTTTGTGCAATAACACTATCTTTTTGTTGGATTTCATCATAATCTCTGTGATTCTGTTGTGGTGGTATTTTTGCTATTTTTTTGGGGACTTTTATTTGGGTTTCTTTGAAGCCTGGTGCTGCTGTGAGCTTTATTAATTTGGTCTTACATGAAGAGGGGTTGAAGCTCTGATTTAACCTCTACTATCATGATGTCTCCCTTTTTGTTCTATGCTTTACTCTTCTTTGTGTGGTTCTACATTTTCTGTTCAATTTTGTGTGATTTGGATGCACTGTTTTTGTCTTCTGGCATAGGTTTTTTATGTTGCCTTCTGGTTGTAGGTGGGTTACTGTTGTGGGTTGTTTTGCTGGTGGTTAGTTTTGGGTTAGTGTATTCTCTTAATATTCTGTATGGGCCGTAGTTTTAATTTTCACTCTTCATCCTTTCGTGATAAGAGAGCAATTCTTGACAACTACGTCTAGGGCATTCTTTTAAATAACAAAAGAAAGTCTAATTGGAGCATTCAAGCAACGATAGATGCAGTTTGACACTTTCATGATAAGGTTACTGTAGTTGGCAAGGAAGAGAGTCTTATCTAATCCATTTTGATAAAAAGGAAGGCCAAAGCTCTATTCTGCACATTGGTCCCTTGGTGCTAGATAATTTTAATTAGAAGCCAAATGAGGTGCTTGGAGAGATCTGCATTCATAAGGTTCCTTTATGGATTCAAATATGGGGATTACTGTTAGATTATTTCAATGGTGAAGCTGCAAAAGTTTTAGATAATTTGTTGGGGAATTTCTAGAGTTTGATATGCTTTTAGGAGAGGTTATGAATATTTTTTCTTCAAATCAAGGTTAATATTGACTTATCTCTTCCATTTCTTCTACAATATTTGTTTAGCTAGATGATGGAAGATCCATTTGGGTTGAAAGTAGGCTTGAAAGAGTTTTAAGAATTTGTTGGCATTGTTGAGAGTAGGCCACATTGAACGCAATTGAAGCTTGTCTTGTCATCAAGTGCAACAAGGTGTGGGTTACATGAAACAAAATTTAAAGGGATATGGATGTAAATTTGCTCATGAAACACGACTTTTGTTTTCTAGATTTAAGGCCGATCCCTGCAACAAGAAAAATATGAGGAAGTCTACTAAGATTGGGCT
>NW_021632480.1:0-34222 GCF_004799145.2 Neltuma alba | reverse complement strand
GTTCCAATCTAGCTACAGGAGCATACGTTTCTTCATAATCGATTCCCTCTTCTTGATTATAGCCTTTTGCCACTAATCTGGCTTTGTTTCTGACGATCTGAGCCGATTCATCGAGCTTGTTTTTGAATACCCATTTGGGTGCCAATGACCGGATGGTCTTCTGGTCTAGGTACCAATTCCCAAACTTGATTTCTCTCAAATTGGTTAAGTTCTTCCTGCATCGCAACTATCCAGAATTCATCTGACAGTGCTTCGTCAATATTAGAGGGCTCAATGTGAGATATGAAGCAGAGAAAAGAACTTCATTGACAATTTGTCTCCGGGTTTTGACCCCTTCATTGACTTTACCGATGACTTGATCCAGAGGATGATCTCGGTTGTGTCTCTATCCTTTGGCTGCTCTAGATTTTCTTGTAAAGAGGAATCGTTTAAAACATCCCTGTTTTCTGAAACGGTTTCTGAAAATAATTTGTTCGAGTTTTTGTTCAAATCCAGTTTTTGAAAATTTTGAACGATTTCAGCATCATCATCTACAGGTTCGAAATTGTTTTCAGTTTCAGCAAACACCACATGAATTGATTCTTCTATTGTAAAGGTTCGTTTATTGAAATTCTATATTGCTTTACTACGATTAGAGTAGCCAAGAAACAACCCTCATCAGCTTAGGATCGAATTTACCCAGGTTTTCTTGTTGTTGTTGTGGATATAGCATCTGCTTCCAAGATCCTTAGGTGTGACAGATTGGGTTTTCTTCCCCTGTACAATTCATATGGAGTCTTCCCGAGCAGTGTTCTGATGTAGGCTCTATTTGAATATAGCAGGCTGTGCTCATCGCTTCTGCCCAGAATACTTGTGAGACCCCTTTCTCATTTAGCATTGCTCTAGCCATCTCCGTGAGTACTCTATTTTTCGTTCAACTACTCCGTTCTGTTGAGGAGTCCTTGGTGCAGAAAAGTTGTGGTCAATTCCATGTTCCTCACAATAGTCTGCAAATTCGTTGTTTTCAAATTCTCCTCCGTGATCTGACCCTGATAGACACAATAGATATACCTTTCTCATTTTGGACCTTTTTGGCAAACAATGAAAGCATTAAAAGTTTCATCTTTAGAGGAAAGAAACAAAGTCCAGGTAAACCTTGAATAGTCATCAACTATTACAAGAGTATAAAGATTTCCCCCGAAGCTTTTTACTCTAGATGGACCGACCAAGTCCATGTGAATCATTTGGAGAGGTCTTTCAGTTGAAACTATCTTCTTTGATTTTAAATGAAGATTTGTTTGTTTACCTTTTTGACATGCATCACAAACATCATCGCGTTCATACTGGATTTTTGGTAAACCACAACTAGATCCCTTTTTATTAATTTTGAAAGTTGATTCATGTTGACATGTGCAAGTCGTTTGTGCCAAATCCAACTTTCCTCCTTTTACTAATAAAACAGTTTTCAGAGTTTTAGAAACAGTTGAAGTGTATAACAGTTACCGTCCCTCGGAGCTCTCAGCTTCGTATTCAATTCTTCTTTCTTCAAAGGTAGGTCATCTTTGCTTATGATTAAGCACTCTTCAGAGTCAAAGATCACCCAGTTGTTTTTGTCCGCACTCTGACTGACGCTGAGAGATTATGACACAGACCTTCCCGTAGTACACGTCTTCGACCTTCAGGCCTATACTACTTCCGATTTCTCCGATTCCAGCAATTTTTCCCGATTGGTTTCCTCCGAAGCTTACTTTTCCTCCGTCTTTTGGTTTGAGTGATGTAAACTTCTCAGTGTCACCCGTCATGTGTCTGGAACATCCGCTGTCTATATACCATTTTTGTTCTGGATGCCTTGAGACATACCTGCAAAAATTGCAATCATGTTTTAGGTACCCATACCTTCTTGGGTCCTTTTTGGTTAGTATGAGTTATTTTTGGTGCATAAGTACCTTTGGGCACCCATTTTAATGTTCCGTAATCTCCTTTCTTCTTATAGTAACAAGAAGAAGTTGAATGGCCTTTACGGTTGCAATGAGAGCAAAGTGCAAAAGGATTTGAGGAATGCACAGAATTTCTAAAATATGTAAGATATGATCTACCACTACTCTTTTTCTTTCCTTTCGATTTATCTTGGGTTGGATCGTATCCTATACCAGTCTTGTCCATAGAGCATCGTTGAGCTCCTAGAATCACCTTAAGCATTTCGCTACCTTTAGTGAATTTTTCTAAGGTTCTGGTAAGATCTTCAATCTTTCTTTCATTCTTTTCACAACTTTTGCAAGTCAAAGTCGAGTCTGTATTGACTTCAACCTTTGATTGTTGATCTTCTAAAAACTTTATCCTTTTCTTAGAGCTAACTAACTCTTTTGCAATTCTTACTAATTCTAAATGTAAAGCATTGTATTCGGACTGCAATTCATCATAAGATGGTTCAGAAATTATTACCTCGTCTGTTTCTGATTCCTCGTTTTCTTGGGCCACTAGACAGATATTAGCTGTCTCTTCATCATCACTTCCTTCTTCTTCATCGGAGGAGCTGTCTCCCCAGATTGATGTGACGAAGGCTTTCTTCTTTCTGAATCTTTCTTTCTTCTTTTCTTTGTCCTTGCTCTGGAGAGTTGGGGACATTCCGCCTTGATATGTCCTGGCTTCTTACATTCGAAGCAAATGATTGGATCCTTTGATTCGTTCGGATATGAGGAAATTCTGCGTTTCGGCTGAAACTTCTTTCCGGTTCTGTTTTTGTAGAATTTCTTGAACCTCTTGACTATAAGGCCCATTTCATCATCATCAAGATCATCTTCATTTTCATCTTCGCTCTCTTGAGTTTTAAGAGCGATGCCTTTCCGGTTTTTCTCGTTCATCTCCTTTTTGTATTTTTGCTTGCTCTCATATTCAGCAAGGCTCCCGAACAGTGCTGCAACAGAACCAATGGATTCTCCTTTGGTTTCTTCAATAGCTGTTACTTTCGGTTCCCATTCTTTTGTGAGACCGCTCAGTATTTTCCTCACTTGATCTTCTTGACTATATTTCTTCCCAAGTGCAGTGAGGTGGTTTATGAGATGTGAGAATCTGACTTCCATATCTTGGATACTCTCTCCTTCCTTCATTCTGAATAACTCGAATTCGGTAGTGAGAGTGTTAATTCGACTCTGTTTTACACCGGTGGTTCCTTCATGAGCTATCTCCAGAGCCTCCCACATTTCCTTCGTGGTTTCCAGACTTGAGACTCTGAAGTATTCCCTCTGACTAAGCGCACACGTGAGTATGTTGATAGCTTTGTCATTTAGAGTCACCAGCTTCTTATCTTCCTCGTTGAACTCCGCGGAACTCTTGGGTACTTGCTGGCCATCTATTGTGTTCATCGGGACATAGTTGCCGTGTTCTATTACGTCCCACAACCCATACTCTGTGGCCTTAATGAAGATTTTCATCCTCATTTTCCAGAAGGTATAATTTTCTCCACTGAAGCCTGGCGGTTTAGATGTTGAGCATCCTTCAGGTAGCACGCTATCTCCAAATCCTGCCATCTGATCTCTCTTCGGACTGTTAAATCCTTAGTGAAGAGACCTGCTCTAATACCAAATGTTAGAAACAATCTCACCCAAGAGGGGGGTGAATTGGGTGAGTTACAAAAAAAATTTAAAATTAAAAGCGTGCAAGTATTGAACAAAAACAGAGAGTCAGAGTAAGGAGAGTTTTAACCGCAGAGAGGAGACACAAGATTTATACTGGTTCGGTCTAAACCACGTGACCTACTTCCAGTCCCCAGAACACCTCTGAGTGTTTCACTATCTTCCAAGATCGACAGGGCTCTTGGTGCCTCGGTACAGTAATTGAATCGCTCAATCACTCCCCCTTACTCCCGTAAGGATACAACCCCTCTCAAGAGTCCACACTCTTGAGTGTCTCTCAAGTTTTTAATAAAAGTAGTGAATGGCTCTCTTACAGAGTGAATTCAATGATAAACACTGATGCTCAGTAGTAACGTGAAAAACAGAGTATTGAATGCGTAACTCAATATTCGCAGGTGGTAGTTCAGGTATTCAATCTCTTCATTAATGCTTCTTCGTGCCTTTTATAGTTGATACCGTTAAGTAGCCGTTAGACGGAAGAGCTTCTAGCCGTTGTGACTTCGTTTGCGTGTTTCGCTGGTTTCAACGGCTCCGCCATTAATGCGTCTGAGTTTCTGACACTGTAGGTCGCAGTCTACGTAATCTCGTTGAAGAGCCGTTGCACTCGTTTTCATTAATCTGCATATTTTAAGCTTCGAACAAATGAAAGTTTTGAGGTGAGTGCTTTAATCTTGAATACAGAATGAAAGCTAATTTATTATTCAAGGATTTGTGACGAAATCATTTATCAGCAAGAAGAACAGAATGTCATTCTGGTTCAGTTTGATCGAAAAAATGATCGATTACTTGATGATAGATCAAGTTATCGATAAACAGAATGAAGATTTTTCGAAGTAGATCACCAAAATTATCGATCAAGTGTTGGATCATTGACTCTAAGACTTATCATAGAAAGAGGAAATCGTTCCATGATCGAACAAGTGATCGAACACATATTTGATCGAACAGATTATCGATAATTCAAATGTTATTGAAATGAAGCTTCAGTCATTGATGATCGAACATCTTATCGATAAATGTATGATGGATAATATTATCGATAAAACATGGTTATGTAAATAATCAATGAAAGACACAGGCTAACTGAAATGATCGAACAGTTGATCGATCATTGATTATTCGAACAAGTGATCGATAATAGTGAAGAAAGAAGTTTAATCCTGTAAGGCAAAGGAAATGATTATCGATCACGTTTTGTGAAAACATGAAATCCGAGGAATTGAATGATCGATCATATTATCGAAAAACCAGTGATCGATAACTTGATCGAAAAATAGTTCACCATAACTTAATGCGAATATGTCAATTCTTAGACTCTTTATCGATCACGTTATGTGAAAACTTATTTAAGCAAACAAGTTAGGCTTATCGATAATGTTATCGATAATTTAGTTGTAACAAAACTGAGTAAGAGTAGATAAGGACATTGATTATCGATCATGTGATCGATAATTTTATGATCAATAAGGTTATCGATCTATCAGTGAATTTGATCGCCTGCATTCAGAGACTTAGAGCATAACGTTCGAACACGTAATCGATAAACAAATGGTCGGAAATATGATCGATAAATTTGTGGCAGAACTAATGTGCAGAACAAGTAGATTGTGTTACCTTTTATCGAAGTCGTTATTGATGACTGATTTATCGATAACTTGATCGATAAATACACTTCAGATTTGGGTCTCTTATCAGTAACTCGATTGTTTACCTGATATTATCGATCAGCTTATCGATAATTTACCATACTCTTATGTGATTTTTACGTTAGTGATTATCGATCACTTTATCGATAAAATTACTCATCGAATAGTTCTTCGATCAAAAAGCCTACTATAGACCTGATTTACACTTGATCATTTATCTGAAACCTTAGCGATAAACGATTGCTCGATCAGGTGATCGATCAAAATACTTAACCTTGATATTCTGACTTTGTTATCGTCAAAACTATAATCCTAACAAGAATCACTAGCATGCTGTGGATAGAGTGCTAAGGTACTTGAAAGGAACAGTCAACTATAGTTTGACCTATAGTGGTAATCCTTCAATTTTGCAAGGATATACAGATGCCAGTTGGATAAGTTACTCAGAGGATCATGCTTCCACAAGTGGATAGATCTTCACTTTAGGGGGGTGCTGTTTCTTGGGGATCTAAGAAACAAACCTGCATTGCAAACTCTACCACAGATTATGAGTTTATAGCATTGGCTGCAAGTAGTAAGGAAGCAGAATGGTTTAGAAACTTGTTACTTGGAATTCCTATATGGCCTAAGCCAATGACACCAATATCTATCCATTGTGATAATCAGTCTAATCTTTCAAGGGCTTATGGCCAAGTCTATAATGGGAAATCACGACATATTGGGTTGAGATATAGTTCTGTGAAGGATCTGATTATGAATGGCGTAATCTCCATAAGTTATATAAGATCTGAATTAAATCTTGCAAATCCTTTGATGAAAGGTTTAGCAAGGGAAATGATGTTGAAAACATTAAAGGGGATGGGATTGAAGCCTTGTAAAAACCTTGATCACCGATAATGAAAACCCAACTCACACTTGACCATCATATCAAGTCTTGAGTTCAATTGTGAAAGTACGTTATTAGAGTAATTGCAAGTACTTGACATGTTTATATATCCCAAGGTTGAAAAGTACTTGGTAACCATGAGATTTAAAAGGGGAAAGGTTGAGCTTTAATTTGGCTCTTAATAGACCTATAAGCATATGTTTGCTAGAGCATTAATTATGGTGGTGCTCTTGATGGAGTCTACCTATATGAGAGTGAAGTGGGGCCGCTTCTAGGAGTCTAAGGGCTTGACTTTGAAAACTCTTCATGAAAAGGATACTGACACAAGGCCATAAACGTGTCATTTTAGGTGGCATACAGTGGTCCAAGATCCCATGCTTGAGTCATGCACACCTGTTCATATGGGATAATTGGTTCAAAGCTTAGTCTACCGTATTATTTCGGATGGGTGAAACCATGTCTTGCTTAGGTAAAGGTTCAAATCCTTGAGATACCTTTATTGAAAACATGAGATTTCCAAAGTAATAAAAGTTTGGGTTCATTTTAAAAATGGTTGGGGATTGTTGGAATATTTTTAAAATGAAGAGATGTGTTTTTTGAAAAGTCATATCCTTATATAAATTTATTATATTAATAAATTTATATGAGGGGTTATGTCTTCATATAAATTAATATATTTGTATGAAGGGTTATGTAGGAAGTTAAAATATTAAATGAACCTACATACTAAATACATTGTATTTAACAAAAGGTCATGTAGAAAGTTAAAATATTAAATGAACCTACATCCTAAATTCATTGTATTTATTTAAATTATGCTGGTTCATGAACCAAGATATGGTTGTAACTTTTTATTTAATAAGGTTTTATTCTAAAAGGTATCTCTTCAAGGCATCATTCCATGCTCTGTATAAACCCTTCACGATCACTTCATTTAGAGACAATACAACACAAACACTAAGATCATATTCATTGCCTTTGTCTTTGAGTGCACGCAGAGATAGAGTCACATTATTACTTTGTGAAAGCTATTGTTGTCTTTGCTTGAATTTGGAAGTGCAATCCATATTCAAGGGTCTTCATTGTATCCTGAAGGAAATCCGTCAGGCATCCCAACTTATGCCCTATAAGATAGGAATAGGTGGGAGTGAATTAAGCCTAAAGGAAAATACTGCCTACGCCTTGAAGATATTGTGCACTATTTTCTTCATCTCTTCTTCTTGTACTCTTTAGAGAACCATTCCCGCCAACAGAGATTTTGCTTTCCCTTCCCTTATTTGGATTGCTAAAATTTTTAAGGGTGAAGAGAAAATTTTTTTTTTTTGAGATTTTTGCTCTTCTTCCCTTATAACCCTCTCCTTTTTAGCGAGGAGAATTTAAAAGAAAATTGTAATATTTTAACTTATTTTAATTAATATGCTTGAAATTAGCTTTTAATCTTTTGATCTTAAATCATGCATGTAAGGGATGATAAAAAAACTCCCTCCCCTCCCTTCTCTCTTCATCAGTCCAAATAAGATAATATTAAAAATCCCTTTTCTCCTTTTTCTTCTCTTTCTCTTTGTTAAAATCCCTCCCCTCCCCTTTTTTGAGCTAAATACACCCTTAAGTTTATCTTATACTCCTCTAGTCCTATTTATAAAACATTTCTAACATGTTTTATATTGACAAAGAAAAACCTTAAATTACATTACATGAACTCTTCATTAAAATATAACAATTTTTTAACTTTACCCATATTTATTATATATTTTTTTCAAAAAGAAATAACTATTTACATTATAATAAATAAAGGACAAAATAGTACATCAATACTAAAATTTTAATGAAGAGGTTCATAAATAGAGCTAAAAAATTTCTTCTCTTTGTCCTTATAAATAGGACCAAAGGAGTATTTTTTAACTTGGAAATTGGAATCTTATCTTCAATTTATTGAAATTTAATCTTTTGACAAATTACTTAAAAAATTTCTCTCTTTCACACTGATCTCGGGTCTCACTTAACAGAAATGTACTGATAACTGAGGATTTTTTTCTTTTTCCAATGGCCTGAAACTAGGAGTTAAAAGGTTCATGTCATTTCTCATTGTGAAGATTATGAAAATTCATGAACAACTTTAATCTTCCTAAATTGAAATCACAATTATTGCATAATTGCTGCGTTTAACGACTGTGACTTTATAGGAGAATTCCAATCATGAATAGTGAATTTACTTAATATATTACTAGACTGTTACGTTTGATCACATGTGAATAGAAGCTAATTAAGCCAAATTTTCATGCCGATCCTTCAAGCCACCAAGATCATCAAATGAATCTTGAAGTTGTCGTCATAAATATTCCTCATTTGGAGTATAAAGTTGTTCTTTTAGAAGATTTTAGTTCTGAGCTTTATTGGCTTGTCTAGTTTCTTCACGTTTTCGCATGGCCTTTTCGTGTCAAAAAAAAAAAACGAAGAGGAAATAGTTTTAAATAATTTTTAGATCAAATGCCCAGATCAAAATAAATTGGGATTAAATGGAAAAATAGAATATGTAAAGTTATAATCATTTGAAAACAAGTTTAAACTAAAGACGGAAGCAAATTATAAAATGAAATTAAAAATAATTAAATTGAGATATTAAAGTAAAATTTCATTGAGAAATATTTTTTTAATTTTTTGATGGAAAATAATTTTTTAACTTCATGAAATTATCGTCCTCGAATATTTTATCTTGACAAGTGATTTCCATAAGTCTAACCATTTGATTACAAATTATTAGTTTATATCTTTATCAAATTTTATCAGATTGGATTATTATAATTATTGAATAAAATATTTCAAAATATTATTTATTGTGTTATTCTGATTATACTCTAGCACTATTATATGAAAGGAAGCTTCTTCCTTTTTTGGGCATTGTGACGCGCTATCCCTCAGGATCTAACCCAATAAATAATTCAGTTATTTTTAAAAAAAAAAAATAGTCCGACCCCAACTTCTCGGTTTTTTTTTTTCCTTTTGCCAACAATAATAGCCTCATGGGGTACAAAATAAGTTTTTAACGAATGTTTTCAAAATATGAAAAGAAAAACTAAAATTTTTTTCAAAATAAATATAATACTTTTGACTAGTATAAATTTAATATGATAAAAAATTTATTATAAGGAGATAACTGAAATCCTAATTACCATTATGATAATTTCAAAAATTAAAACAATGCAAAATTGTGTCAAAGAAAATTGTGCAGAGAGACTGAATTTTAGTAACATATTTTCATCAAAGAAATTGTAACATATTAGTTTTAAAATATCTTGCAACAGAGAAACAAATTGGCATGGCAACTGGCAAGTTTCGTGTCGTGCTTTTTTAGATCCTTTTTGCATCATATGTTAAATGCTATGTTTCTTTTCCACAATCATTAATCATGTACAATTAAAAAAGTGTACTTTGGGGCCACCACAATCATTGTTAAAATAGAGCCTATTAAAATAATTCTTAAGAATAAATTATTAAAATCTAATCCTCTGGATTAGCCTAGAATTGCTCCTTCCATTACGCATGAAAAATATCTTTTCTGATTGGCAAAAAAAAAAAAATCTTTTCTGGCCATAAATTATGATAAAAGCACTCCAAGTGTGCAATCTAATCAAGAAGAATTTACCTTATAATAAGATTATAGGTGGTAAGAACAAGAACGGTCGTATTGACGAGTTCGAGTCTGAAGCTGAAGAAGATATTGGTTACACATAAGAATCTTCTCCTTCCATCAACAACAAAAGCATTCATCCTAACGTTGAAAATGAATTGTATACCAGAATAATAAAGCTTACAAAAGAGAATCATTAGATTAAACAACAAAATAAAGAGATTCTACTCTACGAGGCAAGATCATGTCTGTAATGGAATGAATAGGAATTAGATTATCTGAGCTTTTCAGTAGTAAAAATGCAGAAACTAACAATTGAGAGTTATTAAAGAGCTGAGTTATATATTAATTGGCTTTACCATAAGACTTCTAACATTTCAAGTATTTTTAATTGAGAACCTATGTTCAAACTACTCTCCTGATCTTATTTATAAGACATTTTTAGCATATAATACAGTGATAAAAAAATCTTGAAGATGTTGATGGTAAAAAAAAACCCATTTGGGCCCTAATATATTACAATTTGGCCCCCAAAAAAACACAACTACTAAAACACTCTCAGCGGAGTCATCTAATAGAAACGTATTTTATTACAAGGTGTCCACCGTTATCATTACAATTATTATAATTAAAGGGGAATGCTTACATTAAATTTTTTACACTCATTATGTTAAGCTTTTTAACACACATGTTTGTGTTTTATTTTTAAATTATTATTATTTAATTATAAATTCACATTAAAAAAATGAGACACATAGTCATGTGTAACTCAATATAAAAAACTTGAGTTAAATATTTTTCCAAATTAAAATGCTTTTAACTAATGCACTAAGAAATAGCCGTTAATTTTTGTACTGATTAAATTGGTATAATATATTTAGAGTAGCACTAAATATAAAACTTAATTAAATAATTTTTAAGAATTAAGAAAATTATTTATGTTATTTATTATTACTGTATAAAAATTCTGTCACTTTTTTCTGAAATGCCCCTTTCACCGAGGGTTGTTAAATGTATAAGACAAAGTGAGAGAGATAAATTATGAAATTAATAAGGAGAATTTCAATAAACCCCCTGTTAGATAATTAATATTAGTCAATCTCTCAGAAAATTTTGAAATTTCACTGCTTTTTTAAGAACCAAAATTTTTGGGTAGAAAGATTAAAAAAAATACTCTTGTTTTATTTTGAGGTTATGAATTTTTTTTTTATGTTTCTTGCAAATCACCGAATTTGAGTTGCAAATGTGAATCACCAAATTTGATTTGCCTATTCACACCAAAACAATTGTATTAGGGATTTGTAAATTTCCTTATATTTCTTGCAAATTGTCGAATTTTTATTTTTTTGGTGAATCGTCAAATTTGAGTTATCCATTCACACCAAAACAATTGCATTTGACATTTTAAGCAGGGGTGAAAATAGGCCAAGCCAAACTTCACCTTTGACATGCCCTACCTGTGGTGAGGCTTGTTGCTTTGAGCCTGGCCTACAGCCTGTGCAAGACCTTTTGTTCGGCCTGAGCTTGGCCTATTAAGATGCTTGTTTTTTTTTAACAAATTTCAAACACACATAAATCAATTCAAAATTATAATAATTCAACCCAATTTATTTAAAATACAAACAAAAAATATGAACTTATCAAATTAACACAATTTGTAAAACATGTCCCCTTAGGCCCAAAAAAAAAATCAAATATAAAAATTATTAGAAAACATAATTTTACTTTGTATAAAAATATCACTTCATCCCATCTCTAGTATAAAAATTAGTTGATGACTAGATCTAGTTTAAAATATGAAACGTCCTTAATCCCCTTTATATTTTAAATTTATCATTTGTTCAAAATAATTTACTAACAAAATGATACTTGATCATGTTGTGACACATGGTTGTTTTTAAAAAAATATGTTACATTTATTATTTATTTATTTATTTAAATTAATTAAGCAACTATTATAATAAAAATTAGATTGAGCACACATATATACAGTCTAAAACATAAGAGGTCAATTTTATATCTATATATATATTCTATATAAGATTAATATGAAAAACGTGGATCAAATAAATGAACGATGCTTTTGTTTTTTTTTAATGCACTTATGTTTTCTTTCTCTCTTCAAATGTGTCATTATACATACATCAATTATTTTTATTATAGAGAATGGAAATGAAATGAAGCATGCAATGAGCTCTGGATAACACGTTTATTTAGATAGAGTTCTCTCAATTAACTAATCAGAATAGCAGATTTCCTCATTTCCATTTACAATTTTAACCTTAAAAAAAAAAAAAGATAAAGGTCCAAGCTGCCTAATAGGCCTAATAGATTTATTATCAGGCTGAGCCTGACCTGATAAAGTAAATAAGCTTTTTATAAGCTTTTTAACAAGCCTGAACCTATTCTGATATCTAAATAGACCAGGCCAAGTCAAACTAGACCATATATAGACTAGGCCACAGGCCGCCTAGCTTATTCCTTCCCTTAGTTGTACGTTTTTTTTTGGTTTCTTGTAAACCGACAAATTTGAGTTGCAAATTGTTGAGTTTGAGTCCATTCACCTATAAAATTTACAAGGATTGACAAACTCAAATTCAACAATTAACAACCCAAGTTCGGCATTTTTTTTTTTTAAGCACAAGCATCTTCCTACTAAAGGCAATTTTTTTAGAGGCATCATTGGCCATTAGATGTGAATATCTCTATTAGCAAGGCTTTGAATTTTAGTTCATTATACTATAAGAAACTAGTCCCTTCTACTAGACTAACCCCCATTGTTCAAATTCGGCAATTTGCAAGAATGTTTTTCAAAAAACAAAAACAAGAGTATTTTTGTCTTTTCACTGAATTTTAGTCCTTGAAGTGCAATGAAATTTCAAAATTTTATGGGGTTAAATGATATTAATAATTATCTATAGTGAGAATTAAATGAAATTTGACATCTTGACACATGACTATGTTGACTATATGTAATTAAAAAAATTTACATAACGAATGTAAAAGACTTGAGATAAATAATTTCCCATTTTTTAACCGGAAAATTGGAAGTGATATACAGCTTCATCATATTATTAGTAACAGTTTTAATTGCATTTTTACAAGTTCTCCTTATACCCAAAAAAGGAAAAAAGAAAAACCATTACATCATTAGAGCAATACAATGCACAACAATAATAGCACATGTTTTTAAAATGGATTTTAAAATAGATTGTCTGGTAATCTTCACATTGTAAGTTCTGTTATTTACCACCGAAAATATATATACATCAATGAATCAAATACTCACTATTCTGTACTGTTCTCTCCACCCGGCCGTCTACGGAACACATTGCAGCTCGCCGACCGTCGCAATCCTCCGTGACTCACAGTAATCTGTTTCCTCAGATCCTCCAACAATCTGAGATTGTACCTCTCCGTGTCCTTGCCTCCCCATACCTCTTCTATCTCCTGAATGAAGCTCTGTTCTACTCCCAGAACTTTCATCGAACACCTGTCGTGCATTTATAACCTCATTCGGAATTTCGATCGCAACATCGTTTTCCCCTCGCCGGTGCTCCTCCGCCGGCTTCAGTCTTGAACGGCAAACAGGGCAAGTCACGTGGGAGGCCAACCAGGCGTCGATGCATTGAGGGTGAAACACATGGTTACATTTCGGAAGTAATCGGAGCGTATCGTGTTGGTCGAACTCACTCAAGCACACGGCACACTCCAGCGCGGCGGCTTTCCCAAATTTGAGGTTTTTCACGGCGGAATACACGAGGATGGGGAAGGTGTCGAGTAATTTTGGGTCAATACCTTGAGGACCACTTGAAGAACAATTGTCGGCAGCAGCCAGATCCACGTCGGAGCAGTGGCGGAGGTAGAGGGCAAAGCTGACAATGAAGAAGGTGGCGCAAACAAGGGCCACAATCACGGGAGCGAATGATACATCCCAAGTGTGAAGTGGGGCATTTGGAGAAACCACCGGTCCAGAACTTGACTGAGCATCGACGGTGGAGGAGAGAAGCAAGAAGACGAGGATGGGTGAGGGTGTGATTGTCTTCACCATTTGGATATTGTTGGAAACTCCCAGTGAAGAAATAGATAATTACAAAGGTTGGTCATTATAAAACATGAGAACTAAGGAGAGGCCAAATAGAAGTCAGATTCGAACGGTGGTTGGCTTGTGTATACTGTCAAAAACAGTTGATTCTATGTGTACTTGTATTCTTTTCAATATCCTTATTGATTAGTACCTACCTTTTAATTAAAAAATTTGTATTTTTTCAATCACTAAATTAGATAATTAATTTAAAAATTTAGATAAGCTAGTTATTTATAAAAAAATATATTTTGATTTTTTAAATTTTTTTATTTTAATAATTTATATAGTAAATATTTTTTGATACAAATATTTCTTGATAATTTTAATAGAAATAGTTTATAAAATTATAAATTTAATAGACAAAGTAAATTAACATCTTATATTAAACATTAAATAAACTCCTTTACTGATATTTATGAAAGGAGTATTTATTGGGAAAAAATGTATATTACAAAATTAATGTTAAGTTGTAGTGAAGATCTAAAAAGGAAAAGTCATAAAAAAAAAAAAACTCTGAAAATTATAGAATCGTAAATTGGGTATTTTATTAAAAATTTATTGTAAACGGATCTAATTTATGATTTTATAATTTTTTATGGTTCTTTTTGTGATTTTGAATTGAAAAACTAGCCAGATAAAACCCAAAAGCGGTACACTGGTTTGAAAGAAAGAACTGCCTCCGGTTTTGTCACACAACCTCCCTCCCACCCACGTTTTCAACGTGAATTAACAAAATGACAGTTGTCAAAGCCAGAGGAAATCCTTACTTGTTTGGGATTTCTTTCAAGTTTATCTTATATTTTTAACTTGGAATCTTATCTTCAATTTATTGAAATTTAATCTCTTGACAAATTACTTTAAAAATTTCTTTCTTTCACACTGATCTCGTGTCATTTAATGGAAATGTACTGATAACTGAGGAGTTTTTTTTTTTTTTTTAGTGGACTGAAACCGAGGAGTCCAAAGGTTCATGTCAGTTTTTCATTGGCAAGATTATGAAAATTCATGAACAACTTTAATTTGTCTAAGTTGAAATCAATATTACTGCATAATTGTTGCCTTTAACTACTCTGACTTAATTCCAACTCATGAATAGCGAATTTACTTAAGATCCTAATCTCAATGGCAAAAGATAGACAAATCTACAGCCTTTTAATACATTACCAGATTGTTACGTTTAATCACATGTCAATAGAAGCTAATTTTCATGCCGATTCTCTAACTCACCAAGATCGTCATCAAATGAATGTTGAAGTTGTCGTCATCAATATTCCTCATTTGGAGTATAAAGTTGTTTTTTTAGGTACTGTTTTCGGTCCTAATTATAAGATCTCGTTTATAATTTATAAACAAAATCTTATAATTAGGATAGGAAGTAATATTGTTTTGTATGACAGAAATGAAGGGAAGGAGAGAAGAGAAAAAATTTTAACAAGTTCTACTTAAAAAATTAAAAAACTGGGGTTTTAAAATTTTAACAAGGAGAAGAATTAATATGAAAGAGTAATAAAAATGATTTAAAAACATTTGATTCCATCTTTTCAATTTTTTAAATTGAAATTATTAAAAATTTTCCTGGCCCTATGAGTTCTTTAGACCCAACTCATCTAAATTTTTTGCAACCGATAAAAAATCATTAAATTGAGATACTAAAGTAAAATTTGACTCAGAAATAATTTTTTTTACCTTTTTTATGGAAAATATTTTTTTTACTTCATGAAATGATCACCTTCCAATATTTTATTTTTGACAAGTGATTAGAAATTATTAGTATATATCTTTGTCAAATTTTATCAGACTTGGATAAAATATTTTTTTTCCAATTATATTAAAGTAGGCTTCTTCTTTTTCTTTTGAGAGGTATAGTGACGCGCCATCCCCAATGAGGCCGTAGGTACCGTTTGCTACTGAGCATTAAAAATAAGGAATAGAGATCAAGGTTAAGATTGAGAAAATACTCCTCCGATCCTTAATATAAGACCCATTTAACTAATTTGATTAGATTAAGGAAGTTAGGTAAGTTAGTTAATTATAAGAAATGTGACATGTTTTTCCTAAAATACCATAATCATCTTTCTTAATACCTCATCTCCTTCTTCTATTTGATTATGGTTGAGGGAGTATCCATAGGGGTACTTTAGAGAAAATTGATAAATATGAGAAATGGGTCTTATATTTAGGACCAAAACCAACTCAACAATTGGGTCCTATATTAAGGACCGGAGGAGTAGTATTTAGCCTAAGAGATTATTTATTATATGGGATTAGACATATCCATGTATATGAGATTGGGAAATACCATGAGAGAAAGTGATATTTCCCAATCCTACTTTCATGGGTTTACCTAATCCCATGTAATGAGCAATTACTCATACTAAAAGCTTTTTTAATGATTTTTTTCAATTACAATTCTAATCCCTTTCCCTTATTTTTTTAATATTTCGTAACCAACGGAATCTTAGGATCAGCCCAAGAAATAATTCAATTATATAAACAATAATAGTCCCACCCCAACTTCTCTGTTTGTTTATTTTTTTCCTTTTGCCAACAATCATAACCCCATGGGGCACAAAATAATTTTTTACCGAATTTTTTCAAAATATGAAAAGAAAAACTAAAATTTGTTCAAAATAGATATAATATTCTTGACAAGTATAAATTTAATATGATAGAAAATTTATTATAAGGAGATAATAAAAATCCTAATTACCATTATGATAATTTCAAAACTTAAAAAATGCAAATTTGTGTCAAAGAAAATTGTGCAGAGAGATTAAATTTTTATAACATATTTTCATTAAAAAAAAATTGTAACACATTAGTTTTAAAAAATCTTGCCACAGAGAAACAAATTGGCATGGCAAGTTTCAAGTCGTTCAGCTCAAAAAAAAAAAAGTTTCAAGTCGTGCTTTTTTAGTTCCTTTTTGCATCATATGTTAAGTCCCACCTTTCCTTTCCATAATCATAATCATAACGATTAAGAAAGTGTACTTTGGGGCCACCACAATCATTATTAAAATACAGCCGATTAATACTACTCCTCTGTCCTTAATATAAGACCTAATTATTAAGTTGGTTTTGGTTTTAAATATAAGACTCGTTTCTCATATTTATTAATTTTCTCTAAATTATCCATATAGATATTCCTTCAACTATAATTAAGTAGAAAAGTAAAAGAGGATATTAAGAAAGATGATTATGGTATTTTAAAAAAAACGTGTCACATTTTTTATAATTATCTAACATACCTAACCCTTTTAATCTAATCAAATTATTTAAGGATGGAAGGAATACAAAAAAGACAGCCGATTAAAATAATTCTTAAGAATAAATTATTAAAACTTAATCCCCTGGATTAGCCTAGTATTGCCGCCTTCGATTACGCATGAAAAATATCTCTGCCAGCTGTCTCGCACTTCTTTTTCAATGTCATATGAAAAATTGCATCAGGGCCCACCTAAAAAAAATAAATATAAAAAGGTCTTTTGAGGTCAAGTCTTAAGCTCTCTCATTTTAAGAAATTTTACTTGTTCAAGTATTAAGGTGTTCTTGTCTTTTTTTACTTCAACTTTTTTAATAGTATGCATTGAATAACTTGAGAAGTAACAATTACAATTATTATAATACATGTTAATAATATATTTTTTCAGTATTGACAAATAAAAAGGTAATGGTTAACAATTAAAAATATAATAATTAATAACTATCATGATAAGTATTAATAACACATTTTCTTAATGCATCACAAGAATTTCAAAAGTTAAATATACTTATATCATACATTGAGAAAATATGTTTTAAATACATGTTGTAATAGTTATCAATTGTTGCGTTTTTAATTATTAACAACTGCTTTTTTTAGTTATCAACGCATACTTAAAAAAGAAGATGATGGCAGTTTAGTAATTGAAAAGATAAAGTCTCTTACACTGAGATTCCATACGACTTCAAATTAATTTAATAATTTTAAAAGACTTTTTGTTTTTTTTTTTTTGAGTGGGATCTTAATATAATTTTTTCAAAAGTTACATCACATTTCCATTACTGAAAAAACAATACGAATATGCGCAAATATTGATGTCGATCTAAGTGTTGCTTTTTAAATTCTTTCGGCATACTGGTATACAAGTTATGTTAGCGTCGTTTACTTGAGTTTAAAAGCGTGATGGCTGTTTGTGTACCATTTTTCATCAGCTGAAAAGGCGTTAAGTGGCCCTCTAACATTTCGTTTTGTGTGAGATGAGCCAGTTTCTTCATCATAAGAACAAAAAAAGAAGGTAAAATGGGGTCTCCTTGAGGAATACCACGCGAAGGATTAAAACTTTCACCCTTAGATCTATTCCACAAATTCTGCATCTCAACCCGAGACAAATAATGATAGATAATACTCCTCCGTTCCTTAATATATGACTCAATTATTGAGTTGGTTTTGATCCTAAATATAAGACACATTTCTCATATTTATCAATACCCCTATGGATACTTTCTCAATCATAATTAAGTAGAAAAATAAGAGAGGGCATTAAGAAAGATGATCATAGTATTTTAGGAAAAACATGTCACATTTCTTATAATTACCTAACTTACCTAACTTCCTTAATTTAATCAAATTAGTTAAATGAGTTTTATATTAAGGACCGGAGGAGTATCTACAATTCTTGTGGGGAGTCTCAGTTCTTGAAGGCACTCAATAATAAAGCTCCATTGAACCCGGTCGCAAGCTTTTTTTTTTTTCAAGTCAATTTTTAGAGCCATAAATCCCTTTCGCCTCTTCAATGGGTGGTTTTGCTATGTTTTGATGTTAGTTCAGTGGCAAAGGAAGAAGAAGATGAAGGTTAGTGTAAGTGGAAACCCTTAGTACGAAATGGGATATTGTGTTGTCAATCAGGCCGCGATAGTTGTCAACGGATGCCGCGACAGTTGTCAATATAGCTCTTTCACTTGTCAATGACAGTTGCGTGATTCTTGATGCAAGTTTAAATTGCTAATGACGGATACATCTAGAAAGCATCTATTTTGCTTTGTTCACATAAGGGGAAAGTTTATAAATGATGGAAAAGATGATATGAGATATGTGGGAGGTAGTGTAAGAACAACCAATGTAAAGGAGGGTACAAGTTATGAAGAATTGAAAGAAATTATATCATCAATTGCTGGAAAAGAAAGCAACTCATTTCTTCTGAAATTCTCAGTTGTGTGAAGGGAATTTTTTGTAAATCGATACACACCAATAGTTAGTTTTGTAATTATATGCAACCCCTATGTTTTTTTGGGATGGATTGTAAAATAGGTGTAGTTTTATGTATATGAAGATATAAATGAAAGTTGACTATGAATTGACATATTAGATTCTGCTATCATTTCAGTTGTCATTACATGCACCCTGTATTGTCATTAAACCTGTTATGACTTGTCAATAGAATACTGTGACTTATCAATTAATTTGCTGATATAAGTTGTCAAAAATATAAATTCAAGTTACTTAACCTGTTTTAGTATCATATGATATTTTCAATCACTTTATCATATTATATTTTGGTTATATTGTCATATATAATCATTATTAATGAAGTGTCAATGGTGACACTATGACTTATCAATGGTCGCACTGTGACTTATCAATAGTGGCACTAGGACTTATCAATAGTGGCACACTGACTTGTTAATGGTAGCACTGTGACTTGTTGTTCACCGAATAACTTCTTAAAATGGTTGGGTGCCGCGGCGAATATGATCAGGAGTCGCGGCGCCTTACACAGAATGACAACTACTTGGGACAGATAGGGGAGCCAGGATGGATATGGTCAGACGTTGCGGCGAATTATCAGTTGTCAATGGTGGCACACTGACTTGTCAGTGGTGGCATTATGACTTGTCAATTGTGGCACACTGACTTGTCAATAGTGACACGATGACTTGTCAATGGTGGCACACTGACTTGTCAATGGGAGCATTATGAATTGTCAATAGTGACACTATGACTTGTTAATGGTGGTACACTGACCTATCAATGGTAGCACTGTGACTTGTTGTTCATCGAATAACTTCTTAAAAGGGTTGGGTGCCGTGACGGATATGATCAGGAGCCGCGGCGCCTTACATAGAATGACAGCTCCTTGGAACAGATAGGGGAGCCACGGCGGATATGGTCAGACGCCGCAGCGAATTATTAGTTATCAATGGTGGCACACTGACTTGTCAATGGTGGCACTGTGACCTGCCAATGGAGCACTGTGACTTGTTAATGAAGGCACTGTCCCTTATCAATTGAATATAAATTTGAGTAACACCTTCTTAATAATTATATTTTAATGCAAATATTATTTGACATTATAAATAAATGATACGTTCAGTTGTAAAAATTTTGAATATCAATTGTTAATATTCACACATTTATTTGTTATGAAATTGTTAATATCACTTATCATTAACTCCTGTTATATTAATTGTTATTTTGGATAACTCAGGTTGTTAATTTCTACGCTGAGTGCTGTTAAGCTATACAGAACTGAGAATTTCAAAAGAAATGAGTTACTTTCTTCTTTAGCAATTGATGATATAATTTCCTTCAATTCTTCATAACTTGTACCCTCCTTTACATTGGTTGTTCTTACACTACCTTCCATATATCTCATATCATCTTCTCCATCATTTATAAATTTTTTTCCTATGTGAACAAAGCAAAATAGATGCTTTCTAGATGTAGCCGCCGTCAGCAATTTAAACCTGCATCAAGAATCACGCAACTGTCATTGACAAGTGAAAGAGCTATATTGACAACTGTTGCGGCATTCGTTGACAACTATCGCGGCCTGCTTGACAACACAATATCCCATTTCGTACTAAGGGTTTCCACTCACACTAACCTTCATCTTCTTCTTCCTTTGCCACTGAACTAACATCAAAACAGAGCAAAACCACCCACAAGCAACCCAAAAACAGAGCACCCATGATCATCCTACACACCCAACTTAAATCACTAACACACACCAACCAAAAACACAGCTTTTCTATTGATTAACTTGTGAATCCCATTCCCAAAACCACCCACAAGCAACCCAAAAAGACAAAAACGATTTTTTGATTTCCCATTCCCAAACAAATGCACAATCTGTCAAGAAAGGTAGGAGAGGAGAGGAGAGGAAAGAAAGTTCCACACCTGAACATTTGTGGAGATTCACATGGAAGCTCTTTGGAGTTCACTAATGGTAATGGAGAAGATATTTCATCATCAATGGCTCCTTCCCTCTTTCCCTGTGTCTTTTCTCTCAAGCATATTGGGCGGGAACTCTTCACCCAAATGAACTTCTCTCGTTTTGTTTTTTATGGCAGGGGCAGGGCAAGACAGTAATTTGTGAATTCTGAAAATTACACTGAGGTTCCTTTGGGACTTCAGAAAAATTATGAGATTTCAGAGAACCTATTTGATGTATTTTCTTCTCCATGAGACCTCAATGTCATTTTCTCTAATTTCTAGCATACATACAGTCATAGATTTCAATCTAATTGAGCTATCACCTTCAGATTCTTTAATGAATCGAAGTTCTAATGTAGATCTATCATCATGATATTTTCATTATCGACTCATTATTCTCCCATAGAAAAAAAATATGTATTAGTTCTTTAGGAACTATCATATATTATCACATCACTATATAATTTCATTACTCATTTTAATATACTTTGCTTTTTTTTTATGCATATTCAAAATATGCATGGCTTAAAATTTTTCACCATATTTTCCTAATATCTCTTTTTATTGAAAATATTACTCCTCATATATATAGTAACATCCCAAAATGTATTTATTGAATTTATAAAGAAATTCAAGAGAAATTCAACATCCATGAGAACTAAAATCGAAATACATAAACATCATCCTACAATGATTTATGATGCTTAGGGGATAAAATATGGTGAACAAAATTTGAGAAAGAATATAGACACAAATTTATTTTAATATATCATTTCAATAAATCATTAACATTGTAATAGATAGATTTAACTTGCAATATATATAAAATTTACATATACTAAACAGTGATTTTGTAACCAACCAAAATTAACGTAAACTATTCATAACGAATTTTCTCATAACGTTAAATAAATTTTCATCCTCTCAATTCAAATGTCACATAAATATATGTTTTTTCTTTCTTTCAAATGTCATAATAAAACTAATTTAATTTCAGTATATATTTCATATATTTAAATTTGCAAATAAATTAGCATAATATATTAAAATTTCAAAATGACCAATAATTAACTTCTGATCTATTTCATTTCGTATCACTCATGAACACTATTACAATACCAAATACGTATAAAAATTTGTTTCTACAAATCAATCACAATAAATTTAAACGCTAATAAAAATTAAATATTATAGCCTTCTAGGCATACCGTTATATCTTTTTGGCTTTGCAATAACTGTGGGCATTTTTCCTCCACAATTTATTGCCTTATTTTTTTTTTTATAACATCTCATGGTCTTTTTGCCTTCATACTATTTTTCATATTTACTTTCAATATATTGGTACATGTTTGTTCATATTACTTCCGATCATATTACAATATTTGATTTTAATTACCATAGAGATATTATTGTTTCAACAATTATGGTTCAAAAAACAATTATGGTTCAATAGCCAAGATAAAATATTATTACCTTTCAATTATCAATTTCACCAATACAATGTGATCATGTTCATTATCAATTTGTCCAAATATTATTCCTCAGGACTATAGCAAAAATCTTTCAAAGTTACAAAGCTCTTTTGTGTTACTTGATATTTGAACCATTAATCTTCATGGCTTTAATATTTGCAATCCTTAGATCATCAAACTATCGTGAATTTTTCCTATCATGCCGTTTATTGGAAATTAAAGTGTTTTTTTTACAGAAGAATCATTACAAAAATGATATAGCTTCTGGCCATTTAATCACAAAATAGAAAATAGTATGATTACTAGCCATCCAATCACATGAATCTAAAACATCATTAGATATGAAATTGATTATCACAAATACAAAAGAATAAAACTTGAACCTTTAAACGATGGACTAAAAAATATAAGCATAAAATAAAGTAAGAACATATGGTGAATTCTTAGAGCCCAATATGATAATTATTAATCTCCAATAATTCATGGATGAAAAAAAAATATAAAAATGACAATATAAATCCATAAATGAATAAAAGAGAAAGATAACATAAATCAAAGATCTAAAAACAATTAAATAAATATAGAAAGACAATTTCAACAACAAATATAAATAGAAGACATGGAGACAATGTGTATAAATATACCTATACACACACACACACACACACATATATATAAGGGGAGAGGAAATTGTAGCAATATATATTACAGCACACTATAAATAAATATGCATATGTGTCATATATAAATCTATATACAACAATTTAAATAAAAACAAAAATAATACTATAATGAAATAAATTAAATAAATACAAAGTTATAATCAAATATAAACAATAAATAAACCCATTATTATTACATAGATCACATTATATAATCATATCTAAATAAAAAAAAATATATGTAATACCGTAAAGGAGAAATATTTAGATAAAGGAAAGAAAGTAGGAATAAACAATAGGAAAAATCCCAAAAAAATGGCTGTTGAATTGTAAAATTTCATATCAGTATTGGTTACTATACTTATAAAGAAAATGACTACACTCAAAAAGCAAATAACAACATATTTTTGTAGCAATTCCTAATTTGTCATTTTGAAATTCAACAGTTATTTTTTTTTTGGATTTCTCCTAAACAATATAAACAAAGGGCTGGTAAAAAAAAACAATATAAACAAAGGAGAAGCATATAAAAGAGGTAAACCGAATAATTACCATAAGCAGTATAAATTATATATATAAACAGTGCGTGTGTATATAGAAGAATTATAAACAATATGTATATATATAAACAGTATATATAAATATATAAACATAAGTTTAAAAACTTATATAAGAAAAGAACAACAAAGTGTGGCAAATGTATAGAGAATTTAATTGCGTATGATAATTAGATAAGGGAAACTAACAATATTTGTGTAAGAAGCTTATACCTCAAATTCTCAGAGCAAACTCGTGTTGATAACGTGTTATGAAAATGAGAAAGTTAGAGAGTAGAAAGAGAATAGCAAGGCAAAAATTGGGAGAGAAAATAAGAAGTATTTCTTATTGTAAGAAAATGGGCCAGTCCACCCTTGGTGGATTGGACCCAAGCCTATTATCATTTGGGGTCCTAGTGCAAATAACAAGACTTGTGGGTCTTAAAGTGCAATTTTTGCCATCTTACATAAATTTGCCAAAAGCGGGAACAGTTATGTCAAGGGAGGCGGTTTTCTTTTTGAAAATATGCATGGGATAAGTTAACCGTAGCATCAGTTATTGAGGACACGTTCGGTTTTCTTTTCTCGTCTTCTGCCTTTTCCAGACTCCTCCCTCCCTCTCTGCAAAAACTTTCCCTCCGGTGCATTTGTTGTGTCTATCAGATCCGACTCCGTCACCGTGATCGGACCTCCGCATGGCAACGTGATTACATTGCAGACTCTAGGTATGCCCGAAACCTTCATTGGTATCAGAGCCTGGTTTATATATATATATATATATTCTCTTTCTTTCCGTTGCCTGAGTTCACGTTGTTTCATCCTGCGTCTTCATTTTTTTTTAAGTTCTTGTGTGCCTCACAGTTTGGCATTTCACACCACCTTAAATGATTTGCTCTCAGATATTAAGCAAATCCTCTCTTTATACTCAGTTTAGATAATTTAGTCTTGTTTTTTTTGAGTCACTCATTGCTTCTATGGCTTCGGTTATCATAAATTTGTGTCTCCAACTATTGTATGTTACTATTCTGTGTGGGAGATGACCGAAAACAATCAAAAACATCCGAAAAACGGTAAAAACGTAGGTTTGGAAGCATGAAACTCATAATTTAAGAGACCCGTTTTTGCACTGTAAAACTTTTTCGTTTCTGGGTGTCTAAAAAATGAAGGTTTTAGGCTTCAAAAATTATCCCATTGCGTAGAGCTCGGAAAAACGAAGAAAATGACACCAAGAACGCGAAGAACGGACGTCGGACGGAGGAGATATGGGGGAGAGAAAATTCAGGTCCGACGGACCTGACCCGCGAACGAATCCGGGTCGGTTGGACCCGGTTGGAGGTTGAAGTCGTTTTGACGTCGCAAAAAATAAAAAAATAATAAAATAATAATTTAAAAAAACTTTTTTTGCCAGAATTGCCACGTGGCGCGTTTCGCCACGTGGCACACCTCTTTGACACTTGGACACCACCACCTGACAGGTGGTGGCACGTGAAGGCCGCCGGCACGGCGCGTGTCCTTGGCGGCCGGCTTTGTGGTGGCGCGTGACATACACGCGTCGACAGGGAGAGTGGGTGAAGATTTTTTTTTAATTTTTTTGCTAATTCTTCCTTCTAGGGGTGCATGTAGGCGCGTGAATGGTCCAATTGGGGTGTGGTTTGTCTCTAAAAATCGCTAAAATTAGGATCTTCATTTTAATATATAATTTGATAGTTTTAGAGGCAATTTAGGATCCATTTATGAGTATTTTAGTGCGTTTTCTGGTGTTTTTATGTGGATAAAAATTCCAGAATATTCAAAATAATTTATATATTATTTTGTTCTAGGTGAAAATGGAGCAAGAGGCTTCTAGTAGCACTAAAAATACCGATCATAGTTCATTGGAATATTCATTCTTAGGTGATGGAATTCCAGAATATGAACCTGAGTATGAGGATCCTGAGGAGGACCCTGAAGAGGTTCCTCAAGAAGACCCAGAGGAGTTAGTGGATTCCGGACCTGAGTCGGAAACTATGTTCCCCACTGAGCCCCTCCCTATCGCACCTCAATTAGTCTATAAAGATTCACGGGATCTCCCTAATGAAATTGAAGTTGAGGAAGGAGAAGAGGTGAACCAACCTTTGACCCCCGCGTTAGCTATGAGTATAGCTGAGACAGATGCAGCAAAACTGACAAATATAAAAGGAATCAATGGCGTGCTCCCAAATTACATCCATTACATGACCGATAAGAAGAATACTGAATTCTACCTTAGAGTCATAATGGAGTACATAAGAGCAATAAGAGTTAGAGGCGGACCTAAAGGCAAACCCATAAGAAAGTCTTACTGGATTTGGGCCGTAGAGCTAGTGTCCTCCTTTATGAACAAAACGCGAAAACTTAGAAGCCTAAGAAAAGCAATGCTTGATTACCTTTATGTTCATATCAAATGATGTAATATTTGTATTTGTCTTAAGTTTGTGGTTTCATACATTGTAAACAGACTAAGTATGTTATTTCATTTAATGAAATTACTTGAATCATTGTTGTATGATTATTTGTGAATATCAAGTGTATGCCTTTTTTAAGTGGGAGCTTTTAGAAGATAAGACTTCTAAAGGTTACAAACCTGGGGTCTGCAGTGAAGTCAGGTTGCCACGCGGAGGTCCGATCACGGTCACGGAGTCGGATCTGCGAGACACAGCAAGTGCACCAGGAGGGAAAAAATGAGGAATGGAGTACCGAAATGAGTAGTCTAGAGAGGAGGAGAAAAACCGTAGTCCTTGTTCCAACTGATCATGCGTCGGTTTTGTAACTACATGTCCTTTTTTTAAAAAGGAAAACTACCTCCTCGTCTAACCGTTCCCGCTCTTAGGCAAAAATATATGGAAGGGCAAAAATTACAGTTAGATACCCATAATTTTTTCTATTCTCATCAGGACCCCAAATGATAATTGGGCTTGGGTCCAATCCACCAAGGGTGGACTGGCAACACCAAGACCTGAACAAAGAAAGAAAGATAAGCAAATAGCTCCCGTCAGAAGGAGTAACAGGGAAAGTGTTCCCAAAAGACGCTTTCAAATAGAAGGCGAATCTCTCTTAGTTACTCCAGAAGGGGATGATAAGCCCTGTTCTGTACGAGAAGCCTTGTCAGGTCCTGCAAAAGATGAATGGATGAAAGCTATGGAAGAAGAAATGGACTCAATGAAAAAGAACTAAGTTTGGGTGTTAGTTGATCTTCCAAAAGGGCGTAAAGCCATTGGGAACAAGTGGGTTCTCAAAATTAAAAGAAAAGTGGATGAAAGGAATTGATTATGAAGATACATTCTCACCTGTTGTGCGTTTCAATTCTATTAGACTTATTCTGGTAATAGTAAACAGTTTAGATTTAGAATTACATCAGATGGATGTAAAAACCGCATTTCTGAATGGTGATCTAGATGAAGAAATCTATATGGAACAACCATTAGATTTCATTGAAAAAGGAAAGGAAAATAAAGTTTGTAAACTCAAAAGATCCATTTATGGATTGAAACAATCATCCAGACAGTGGTATTTAAGGTTTCACAAAGCAATAACCTCATATGACTTCCAAATGATAGAGGAAGACCACTGCGTCTACATTAAGCGGTTTGAGGGTAATTTTGTCATATTATCCTTATATGTAGACGATATACTATTAGCTGGAAATAGTCTAGATTCGGTAGTGGCTATTAAAGAATGGCTTTCATCGAATTTTGAAATGAAAGATATGGATGAAGCAGAATATATACTTGGAGTTAAAATCCAAAGAAATCGTTCAAAACGAATCCTCTCTCTTTCACAAGAAAATTACGTCAACAAGATTCTTGAGCGATTTAACATGAAAGACTGCAATCCCATGAGTACCCCTGTTGCTACTGGAGTGGCTTTGAGTTCTGACATGTGTCCCAAAACCGAATCTGACAAAAAGAAGATGGAAAGAGTTCCATATGCTAGTGCTGTTGGTAGTCTGATGTATGTAATGATGTGTACAAGACCAGACATCTGTTATGCAGTGGGACTGGTGAGCAGATTCCAGTCTAACCCCGGTGAGAAGCATTGGAAAGCAGTGAAGAGGATCTTGAGATACTTAAAGGGCACTTCTAATTATGCACTGTGCTACGAAGGAAGTGACCTGCGTCTTGTTGGGTACTCCGATGCTGATGTAGGCGGAGATGAAGAAGAATGAAGGTCAACTTCAGGTTATACCTTCTTGCTCAACAATGGCGCCATATGTTGGAGTAGCAAGAAGCAAACATGCATTGCCTTACATTCAATGGAAGCTGAGTTTGTGGCATGCACTGCAGCAGTGCAAGAGGCTTTATGGCTGGAGAGATTTATAGAACACCTTGGATTTGGAAACAAGAGTACCAATCCGGTGATGGTATACTGTGACAATACTGCAGCCATAGCCTATACTAAAAATCCTAAGTATCACAGCAAAACCAAGCATATTGACATCAAGTATAATTTTGTTAGAGATTACATAGCACAAAAGATTGTTACTGTACAATATATTTCAACCAAATGTATGGTAGCAGATCCTCTGACAAAGCCAATAGGCGAAAAAGTTTTTAGAGAACATGTACAAGCCCTTGGCATACGTAAAGTGTAATATGAATGCTTCATTAATGAAATTGTATTTCGTTATCACTTTATGTGCCTGTCTGAAAGTATACAATGTCTAGTATGTCGTACAGGTTGAAAAGGTTGGCTCTCTCACACGGGCAACCGCCTTTGACACTCAGGTGGAGTGAACAAAGATGAGACATTTGTATTCACCAGTAAAGCAGCAATGAATGCTGATATGGTAGGGAAGAAACACAAACCTTATGTCGCCTTGACTAAAGTGTAGCAAGTCAAGATGAGATCCACGTTAATAAAGCTAGATCGAAGTTTGGAATCCCACTTCCATAATACCTGTAGCCAGATAACAAACTCTTCAACATTGACGTCATAACAATGAGCAGAGTTAAAGAATTTGGGTTTAGACACTGAGTGTGTCTGGATCTAAGTCTGTATGGTGTTAATAATAAATCCAAATCGACATACGCTTTTATAGTAAAAGAGTAACACCGTAGCATGTGTTTCATACCACATGTGCTGGGAGAACCGCAAAAGGGAAGCAAGTGAAAGATCCCTGCTTCATTGCTGTGTGAGTCCTAGGGAGGAATTATCCTCCTGCTGGTGTCCTTTGACTTTGACAATATCATGAAGATTTGTTTTAGTGACTGCTACTTTGGCATATGTCCTATGGTCATGATTGATGCGATCTAAGGTAGTATGCCAAGAAAGCGACTGATTCATTTCAAAGTGATATTTGGGCGAAAGGAAGATTGACTGTGATATACACACCTATGCTAGTGTCTGTGACATGTCCCTTATGACATTTTGTGGTCGTAAGTGTGGATACTAGACATACGAGAAAGGTAATCTGAGTCAACCATTGACTCGAGAGGGATTAGATCTACCGTGAAAAAGTATATATAAGTAAATCTGGGACATCTGAGGCATAATTTTAAGTTCAAGCTACACAAAGGAAAGGGTGACCTGTGCTGATCCTATAAAAGGGGTTTCTAGTACAGGGACCCAAGCGAAGACGTCATGTCCACGCGGTCACGACAAAGCACTAAGTATGAAATTGAGGAAAGGTGAAGAGACTAGATCCGCGACATCTAATCCACCAAGTGTGAGTGGGAGATGTAAGAAAATGGGCCAGTCCACCTTTGGTGGATTGGACCCAAGCCTATTATCATTTGGGGTCCTGGTGCAAATAACAAGACTTGTGGGTCTTAAAGTGCAAGTTTTGCCATCTTACATAAATTTGCCAAAAGCGGGAACAATTATGTCGAGGGAGGCGGTTTTCTTTTGAAAATATGCATGGGATAAGTTAACCATAGCATTAGTTATTGAGGACACGTTCGGTTTTCTTTTCTCGTCTTCTGCCTTTTCCAGACTCCTCCCTCCCTCTCTGCAAAAACTTTCCCTCCGATGCATTTGCTGTGTCTATCAGATCCGACTCCGTCACCGTGATCGAACCTCCGCGTGGCAACGTGATTACATTGCAGACTCCAGGTATGCCCGAAAACCTTCACTTATACACATATATACTTACAAATACCTTGTACATGACTTCTATTTATAAATCTCTAACCATAAAAGTCTAATCTAAGGGTTACAAAGAAATGAAGAAGGAAATAATAACATCAAACATGAAAAACTCTTCTCAAGTCATTTATTGGGTAGTTATGGGTTTAGACATTCCAAGATCAAGAATCCTAAGAGTTGGAGGTTATAGACATCCACATATATATAATATTTATAATATGGTCCTATTTATAGAGTAGAGAGAAAAAATTTGGGAAAATTGTAAATAAAGACCCCTCAATATATAAAATGGCAATCAGGGACCCTGAATTTGAGAAATTGCTCACAAGGACCCGGTCCCAATTTGCAATTATGAAATCATTGCCAAATTACCAAAATACCCCTCTTTAATTTTTTTTTTCAAAAAAGAACACCACTACCTCGCCGGAATCTGGCCGCCGGCGCCAGAGCTCCGCCACCTCGGCTGCCAGTCGCCGGAGCTCCGATGCCAGCGGTCGGATTCCGGCCATTGCCGGCAGCCTTCCTTTATTTTTTTTTTGAAACTGTTTTTTTTTAAAATTGGGGGGAAGTGAGGTTGAGGGGATTTGATCCCCCAACCTCATGCTTCCCAAAATTAGGAATGACCATTGAGCCAACAAATTTTTGCTAACATTATAATACAAAAAAAATATAAGTTAACTCATTTACTCTTGTTCCAGGTGATAACAATAATACATTTGAAAATAACAAGTTCTGATTATAAAATAACAAGTTTGGGATTAAAATTTAACAACACGTTTTTTTTATAACAACACACTCTGTTGTAGGTGATAACAACAATACATTTGAAAATAACAAGTTCTGATTATAAAATAATAAGTCTGGGATTAAAATTTAACAACACGTTTTTTTTATAACAACACACTCTGTTTCAGGTGATAACAACAATACATTTGGAAATAACAAGTTCTGATTATAAAATAACAAGTCTAGAATTAAAATTTAACAACACGTTTTTTTAGAAAATTATTTATATTATGATTTTGGAAAATAAATTATTTATAACTTATAAAAATATTTTTAATATATTTATTTTTTCTAAAAAATACTTTTTAATCTATATATCTATACAACTCATTATAAATCAAACTACTTCTTATAAATTATAAAGCATTTATAATTAAGTATTTTTAATCTATAAATCATAGTATAAATTTTTATATTTATTTCATTCTTTAAATATTAAAATTTATTATTAAGTATTTAAATATTATAGTATAATTTATTATTTCATTCTTTAAATATTAAAAATAGTTTTTATATTTAAAGAAAAAAAATAGTATTTTTAATTATAAATTAGAGATAAATTTCATTTATAAATTAAGCAATCAAAAAGTATTTTTAATCTACAATAAATTGTACTATTTATAATTTATAAGAAGTAGTTTGATTTATAATGAGTTGTATAGATATATAGATTAAAAATTTTTTAAAAAAATTTTAAAAGTGTGTTGTCATTTCCCTAAATTTTATTTATAAATTTGAACAATAAAAAAGTATTTTTAATCTATAATAAATTACACTTCAAGTTTTGATTATAAATTGGAGATAAAAATTATTTTTTTAGCAAATTAAATAGATTTAAAATACTTTTTATAAGTTATAAATAATTTATTTTTCAAAAGTATAAAATAATTAATTGTTATAAAAAATGTGTTGTTAAATTTTAATTTTAGATTTCTTATTTTATAATCAGAACTTGTTATTTTCAAATGTATTGTTGTTATTATTTGGAATAAAATGTGTTGTTATATAAAAAAAAAAGTGCTGTTAAATTTTAATTCCAGACTTGTTATTTTATAATTAGAACCTGTTATTTCCAAATGTATTGTTGTTATCACCTGAAACAGAGTGTGTTGTTATAAAAAAAACGTGTTGTTAAATTTTAATCCCAGACTTGTTATTTTATAATCAGAACTTGTTATTTTCAAAGATATTATTGTTATCACCTGCAACAGAGTGTGTTGTTATAAAAAAAAAACATGTTGTTAAATTTTAATCCCAGACTTGTTATTTTATAATCAGAACTTGTTATTTTCAAATGTATTATTGTTATCACCTGGAACAAGAGTAAATAAGTTAACTTATATTTTTTTTGTATTATAATGTTAGCAAAAATTTGTTGGCTTAATGGTCATTCCTAATTTTGGGAAGCATTAGGTTGGGGAATCCCCCCAACCTCACTTTCCCCCAATTAAAAAAAAAATAGTTTCAAAAAAAAATAAAGAAAGGTCGCCGGCAATGGCCGGAATCCGGCCGCTGGCAGCCGAGGTGGCGGAGCTCCGGCGGCTGGCAGCCGAGGTGGCGGAGCTCCGGCGCCGGCAGCCGGATTCCGGCGAGGTAGTGGTGTTCTTTTTGAAAAAAAAATTAAAGAGGGGTATTTTGGTAATTTGGCCATGATTTCATAATTGCAAATTGGGACCGGGTCCTTGTGAGCAGTTTCTCAAATTCAGGGTCCCTGATTGCTATTTTATATATTGAGGGGTCTTTATTTGCAATTTTTCCAAAAATTTTTGTATAAAAATATAATTTTACCATTCATTTATTAGTATATTGACTTTGTTCTTATAGGGTACTCTTCTGGTCCTATTTATACGGCAGAGAGAGAAGACATCTTTTGGTCTTATTAATTATTTATAAGGTATTGAGAGAAATTTTTTATATAGATGTACAATTTTACTGTTCATTTATTATTGTGTTGACTTTATTTATGTGGGGTATAATATCTATTAAATTGGAATAAAATTGAAAGTTGTTGAATTTTAAATGAGAGTTAATAAAGTTTAAGGTTTTTTTTTTGTCTGCCTGAAATATGCTAGAAGTAACTTATAAATATGACAAGATGAATATTACGTATACTAAATAAGGATAAAGTTGAAAAGTAGTTGAAATTTAAATGAAAATTAATAAAGTTTTTTTTTGTCTATGCGAAACATATTAACAGGAACTTATAAATATCATCAAATGAGTAAATCCTTTTAACTAATTCATCAGAATCAAAAAATGATAATTAATTCATTAAATTTGATTCACATTGAAAATCTTTTCTAACTTTATAAGTATTAAATGAACGCGTAAGAAGAGAGAAAATACAAAAAAAAATATTTAAACATAAATATGTATAAAATTGACAAATAATAAATAATATTAATTATTTCCTGAATGACTTATATTTTGAATTATGTTAACTTTTAAAGTGATTTATATTGTGCTCGTATACTAGGAACGGGCATCAGATTTTTTTTCCTCCGGTAACTAGATTTGGGGCCTACTTTATATACGATAAATTGATAAATTCTTAAAAGAATAATTTGTTCGTAAAGTGTCCTGGGTAGGACCATCTGTCCAAAAACCAGACTACTAAAAGTCATGGCCCCACAAGTTTTTAAATCTATCTTTGGGAGTAATATACTAATCACTTTAAGATTTATTTAGATCTAAAAAATTTTTATTTTGATTTATATAAACTTATTTAAAAATCTGTTTTAAATGGAACTCTAAACAAACCTTTAAAGTGTGAAATCCTTGGAGTTAGCGATCATGGATACGGATGCTTTCCAGAGAGAGAGAACGGAGCAACAGAGAGAAAACGTAAGAATGCCTTTTGTACCGTTGTTTCAATATGTTCAAAGCGGTTTGGCCATATAATCAAATTGCTGAGGTCCGTGGGAAAGAAAAAGAATTTAGGAAATAATATATTACTACTTCCTGCTATAATTTGTAAATTACTCCTCTGGTCCTATTTATAGAGTAGAGAGAGAAATTTTTTTTGGTCCTATTTATAAGTCACTTCATTAACTTTTCAGTGTGAATGTACTATTTTGTCCTTCATTTATTATAGTGTAAGTAGTTATTTTTTGAAAGGAAATATATTAAATAGGGGTAAAGTTAGAAAGTTGCTATATTTTAATGGAGAGTTAATGCAGTTTAAGGTTTTTTAGAAGTGCCTTATAAATAGGACCATAGGAGTACAGATAAAGTCCTATAATTAAGAGATGAAGTAGGCAGTAATTTACAGCAAGCCATCTGACATTCACCAGATAATTTCGCGATCTTGACATTTAATAGTCAATGATTGAGGATTTTCTCGCGGGTAAAAGGCAAGAAAGTTAGAGGGAGAGAGAGAGAGAGAGAGAACAAAAAACAGAATTACGCAAATGTAAGAACGAGATGGGAAAGGGAGATGCTTTTCTTTAACCTGGTTTTAAAATTTATCATAATATTATAAATGCATTACACATTTTTTTCCCCTTCAAAAACTATGCAAATTTAATACTACATATAATTTTTAATCTCAAATTTTGTTGTAACTATATCCTAGCTCTGCTCCTGCTTACACCACACACATTAAAAGGTAA